>NC_133432.1:2436666-2601666 GCF_011762505.2 Arvicanthis niloticus
TGTTACTGGATGACTGACCTCTGTCTCTGCTCTATTCAGTGCTTCCCGTGAGAATCCTGGTCTGGGGCTCTCTCCATCTGGCCCCTCACAGGGTTGGAAACTATCGCACTGCCTCTAAGCCATAGTTCACATTCCATGATCAACTGTCTGTCAGTTTATAGTCTGAGCCGCCATTGCCTTCTGACTCAGTGCCAGGGAAAGGACTACATCTAGCTTCTATGGAAGACTGTGTCCCAGAGATAATGTCCCCATGACTTAGCATGATGCGAGGACATGGTAGGCACTCACAATACAGACAGGATTGAGGAGGTGGTCTGGGGGCCAAGTGACAGTATACTCTTGCAGGTTTCCAGAACCCACGTCAGGAAGCTCAGAGCCATCTGCTGATCTCTAGGGTGCCTGGCAATCTCTACCATAGTCCTTGGGCACGTACATACACATGCCACACCCCAGCATACAAATAAATAAAACAATAAAATAAGTTGTAAATAATAATGATAATACAAGAACGGAAGAGACGATTAAGCTGTTAAGAGCAATGGCTACTCTTTCAGGAAACCTGAGTTTGATTTCCAGCACCCACATGGTGGCTGATGACACCTCTGTAACTCCAGTTTCAGAGGATTCAATGCCCATTTCTTGCCTTTGTGGGCACTGTACACATGTGCACACATACATGCAGGCAATATACACATAAAATAAAAATAAAATCTCAAAAAAACCCCAGACTACGTACATACATATGCACCCACATACATACACACACATCACGCACACACATTCACACACATACACAAACACCTCACACACATGTACACACACACATACATACAAACAGATACACATAGGCATGCTTTTTTTTTTTTGAGATAGAAGTATTCACTGAATGCATTGTGCACTTACAGTTATTTGTGTTCCTTTTCTCTTTCTTGACAAAAACTTGCTAGTAGCCCAGTGTGGCCACCAAGTGGTAATCCCCCAGCTTCCCACATGTGGGAACTACAGCCTTGTGCTCCTGGCTGCAGGAATCACAGTTGTGCACCCACATGCTGGGACATTTCTTTTAAAAACTCACCCAGCATAGTACCTGCTGCAGAACTCCCCTGTCCTTCCGGGTTAGGGCCTAGTCTTCTTGTATGTATTTTTTGAGAAAATGAAGGTGGAAGAGGAAGTTATGAGCAGACTCATTCTTGTTGTCCCCCTGTGCACTGTGTCTTCCCATTTTGTCTTATTGTAAGAGTTCACATTAATGCAGGGACATGGGACAGAATCTTGGGCTCTCAGGCCTATCTGGGGCAGGGAGTTGTTTGTCTTTGCCCTGCTAAGTCTTTAACACCTACCTCAGGGCAGATCACAGGGAAGGGCTCAGTCAGTTCCTGATGAATACGGTTGGCAAGTGGCTCTTGGGCAGCAAGACTCACCAGCAGGGGTGTGGCCCACAGTGTACAATTCCTCTTTGAATCTCGATAGCCGTTCTGGGGTCCTCCCACATGTGCGCAGGAGTAAACTGGCTTTAGGAGACCTGTCTGGAATGGGCATTTAAGCCAGCCAGGTTGTACACTGAAGCTTTCTTTGGGGACCAGCCTGGTCTGCTCAAAGAGGTCGACACAGCTGTTGAATGACTAATGTCTAACGGGAAGGTGCTTTAGACAACTGTGTCCTGATGCCATCCCAAGAGTATCCGAATGGCATCGTTGTTCTGTTAGTACACTTTCTAGAAATAGCTGTTTCTCTCTTGCTCTTTCATATTTATTTATTTATTTATTTATTTATTTATTTATTTATTTATTTAATGTATGCGAGTGCTCTATCTGCATGTACACCCACATGCCACAAGAGGGCATCAGAACTTAGTATAGATGGTTGTAAGCCGTTGTGTGGTTGCTGGGAATCGAACTCAGGACCTCTGGAAGAGCAGCCAGTGCTCTTAACCGCGGAGCCATCGCTCCAGCCCACTCTCTTGCATTTAAAAGAAAAACTGAGGGTTATTTTTATGGCTTTGGTTGTTTGTGCTCGTGAGTGCTCGGCACCCTTCATCGCAGCAAAGCATTAGGGGTGCTCTGGGAATTCTGGGAATCATTAAACACCTAGGACGGTGGAGAAGGATACGCAAACACTATCAGGGAGAAGAAAATGCTTGGTTCTCACAAAGCTCGTCAAGATTTGCTGGCCTATGGCTGGGGGTCAGTGGGTCAGCAGGATGGAGCTGCCTATGACGATGGCTGATCAAGACAGGCTGAGCAAAGGCCAGGTCTGTCCCCAACTACACTTATGTCTCTACATGTTGGTCTTTGGAAGCCCAGTAGCCTATCTTGGGGGACCTGAATGGGCCGGTTTGGGTCAGAACTCACTGTCCAGCTGACCACAGCTTCCTAGTTTCCCATCAGCCTCTCTGGCTCTCCTAAGGCCCCCTGGCCTGGGTGCTGCCCAGCCTCGTCCAGACTGAGATATTTCCTTTGGTCTGACACACTCTATTCTTTGGCTGAGCTGTGTTCAGGGTAGGGGCCAGCCTTGGCCCTGGGTTGTGTGTGTTCATGTGGGTGTGCATGTCGAAATGTCTGTGACAGCACATATCAGGAAATGTGTATATGAGAATAAATAAATGTGTATGATGTAACTTAGATTGACCAAGTGTGTGTGTGTGTGTGTGTGTGTGTGTGTGTATTCAAATGAGTGTATGGCTGTGTATCCAAGGTGTATGTGTATAATTGCTTCCAGCTCTCTGTGTTAGTGTCTGTGCAATATGTGTACCTTGTGTGTACATGTGCACACATGTGCGTATGAAGGTGGGGGATATGAATGTGCTTGTGAATGCATGCTGTGATAACCTGGGTGTGTGTGCACCTGATGGCTTGTGAGACTCTGGTGATGCTGTGCACGGAAGGTAATAGGATAGGTCTTATGGATAACAAAGGACTTTCTTCCTAGGGTGCGGGGAGCCCACCTTGGTCTTCTGTTCAGCATGGCTGCCCTCTGTCAACCCTCCACTGGCTTCAATTTTCTCAGCTTGTTTTCAATCTCAGGCCCCCCTCTCTAACACTCAGCCTCTCCCCTCCAGTCTTCATTTACATGTGTCTCTCCTCATCCCTATCATCTGCCTCTCTCTTCTCTATCTCTTCATCCTTTGTCCTCCCCTGAACACACAAATACACACACAGGCACATGCACACACACATATGTGCACACATATGCACATGCATGTGCACATACTCACATACACACATGTACACACAGAGGCATGTGCACACACTCACACATGCACACACATGCAAATGCACACACTCACAGACATGTGCATACACACATGCACACACACAGGTACATGCACACACATGCACACATATGCAGGCACATGCATATGCACACACATGCACACACAGGTACATGCACACATATACATGCACATGCATATGCACACACATGCACACACAGGGACATATGTACACATTCACACATTGCACACAGAGAGGTACACACACATGCATATGCACATATATGCACACACATGCATATGCACACATATGAACAGGCATGTGCGTACATACATGCACATACAAACTCTCTCTCTCTCTCTCTCTCTCTCTCTCTCTCTCTCTCTCTCTCTCTCTCTCTGAGACCACACCACATTTTCCCAGTGAACACAGCATCAGAAAGAAACCCTCAGCCAGTCCTCAGGCACAGCTTCCTCATGTACAGGTGACAGAGAGAGGAGGAAACCAATCTCCTTGCATCAGCTTTCTGTTCCTTGCTGCTCCCACCAATATCCATCCCCCGCCCCCGTCTGAGGCTCTTCTGCCGCCTCTTCATGCCCATCCTTGTCCCCAAGGACCAGTCTCTTTCTTCTAGCCCTGTGCATGGCCCAGCTGCAGGTTAATGCATTTACCACCTAGACCGGATGCAGAAGGGAGAGGCCGCAGGTTAACCATTTATTACGGAGGCGGTTGGAGCGGGCGCGCTGCACGTGGGTACCAACAAAGCTGCAATTTGGCACTTGAGCTGGGCTGGGAGGGATCACTTCCCCAGAGGTGACCCTCGGCGGGAGATTGCTTGTCACCAGTGAGAAATGGCGCACAGGCGTGATGGGTAGGCTGTCTGCCTCCCTGACCTCAATCGCCTCCTGCCGCGCGGCTGCCAGCATGGAGCTGACACAAAGCGCTTATGATCTCTACTGGGAAGCTGTGGGAGGATAATGAGGGACTGGGCCCGACTGCTGGGTTGGAGCCTGGCCTCCTGGGCCTGAAGCTCCTGTCTGAGTAGCCATCTCTAGGAAGCCAGGGGAAGGCTGTGTTCAATCAGGGGAGATCCAGGAGAAAGGCAATATGCTTGTCTGTAGGGACCAAAGGGGGTATGCAGGCCCAAGGAGCACCCATGAAGATGTCGGTGACACATCCACCCAGGATCATGTGGGCTCATTCACAAATACTCTCCTGTAGAACCACCCATGGCCTGTCAGGGTACTGTCTGGTTAGTAAAGAGGTAGGCAGGCCATGGGTCACCCCACCGATAACCTCACAAACCTTTGAGTTCCTCTCATGAGGAATGTGACCATACTCCTGTCTCTAAGGAAGTTGGGATAAATAGTGGGTAGTCCTTTACAGCCTCCTGGAAGCCTAGGTCATCAATACTTAGAACAGGGCCCAGCTGGCCAGCTGTATGAAGGGGGTTTGCACATTGTTGTTAGCTCTGCCTTCTCAGCTGTACAGTGTGCCCACTATGCAGGGATAGAATGAGGTTCTGGCAGAGCTCTTGCCTTCACATGTAAATCTCTGCAGACAACAAATAAAAGGACTGGTGACCAGATCTCCAGCACAGATGAGAACAGGGAGGTGACATTAGGCTGCTACTGGGAATGGGGCAGAGGTGGCTTTCAGGTGTGACCCATCTCCCCACTTAACTCCCACAACCCTCGTTCACTCTTTTTCTCTATGAGCTAGATGCCCATGTCTCCTTTCAAGACACCAGACACACTGCCTACCTGTTCTCACAGAATACTTAAGTGGCATCTGTTGAGTCTAGTAGTTGGACCCACACTCCCCAGTGACAGCAGGTGCTGAATGAATGGCCTCTTGACCATCCTGGTTCAATGTTTCTCTAGCTTGCTGGTCAGCCAGACTAGCATACTTGGCAAATTTCAAATTCGGGACCTTGTCTCAAAAAAAGGTGGACAATATTTGAGGAATGATATTTAACGTGTTCCTGTGGCCTCTACATGCACACATACCTGTGCACATGCATCTGTGAGCTTGCATGTGTGTGTGTGTGTGTGTGTTCACACACATACACAGAGAGAGAGGAGAGAGAGAGAGAGACAGAGAGACACACACAGAGAAAGACACACAGAGAGACACATAAGAGAGAGATAGACAGGGAGAGACAGAGACAGATAGAGAGACAGAGAGAGACAGAGAAACAGAGAGACAGACAGAGACAGAGAGACAGAGAGAGATCTCCTAGGCAGAGACTCCTCTCCTTCTTGCAGATTGGGCCCAGAATCTAAATCATTTTGCTGGTCTAGGTTAGAACATAAACTCCGAAGACACAGATCCTATTGGAGTTCCAGGAAGCCAGGACACTGCAAAGTCCTGTGCTCAGCAGGGTGTCCCAGAGACAGAAGAGAATTTGTGCCAATTATGGGATGTGCTCTGGACCACACCCTGAAGCTGTTCTCCCCAAAGAACCTGTACCTTGTGCATGGCTGTCCCTTCTGGTTTCACGATCAGAGCACTCATGGACAGATGGGCAGCTCCTCAAGGAGCTGAGTCTTCATGGGGTTGGGGCTTGTGATGACCTCACTTGGGTATGAAAGGCAAGACAGGGTCCCAGCTATATGGGTACATTGGGCCTGAAATCTGTCATTGTGTCCCCTCTGGGACATGGAAATGGGAAATTTATGTATGCCTAACTCTGAGAATCCTTCCGACCACTGGATGACGGGAGCTGGAAACCTGGCCTGTAGTCCCCTCATCACTGACTGCATTTGGTGGTTTCCATGGGATCAGGTTTTGAGAGGAGTCAAGGGCAGGATGTGTTGGGGGAGGAGGAGGCTGACACACAACCTGTCATTCTTGTTGGAGACCAGAGGGGGACCCTGCAGACATATTCTAGCAAACAGAATGTTACAGCCCTTCCGAGGAGGGAGGAAGCTGGGGTATTGGTACACTCAAGAGTCTGGAGCAACTCCTCTACAGGACAGGTCAGGTGAAGTCCCTGGAACCCCCAACCTTCCCTGAATAATTTTAGGATGATTCCTAAGACTCTTTAGTGGTTTGAATGATACTATTTCTTTCCCTTATAGGCTCATGAGTTTGAACACTTGGCCCCAAGTTGCTGTGATCTTAATCCCAAGGATTAGGAGCTCTGGCCTTGTTGGAGGAGGTGTGTCACGGGGAGAGGGGGGCAGGCTTTAATTTTTCAAGACTCATGCCATCCCAGGTCTCTGTTTCTGCCTTCTGCTTGCAGATGAAGGTGTGAGCTCTCAGCTGTTCCTTTGCTCTGCTTTTATGAACTCTAACCCTCTGAATAAGCCAATTAAACATTCTCCTTTGTAAGTTGCCTTGGTCACAGCCACAGCAATGGAAAATTAAGTAAGATAGCTGAGCAGAGCGATCCAGTGAGGCTCAGGGAATCTAGGCCACTCCCAGTAAAGTTGCTGGGACCGCTTCTACCCCCCTCCCACCCCCACCCCCGTCTACGCCTACTGAACTTTTGTCTATGGAACCTTCTAGGCTGGATGAAATGCCTTTTCATGGTGATTTTATACAAGCTCGACACCTATGCCATGCTTCATTCACGTGTACCCAGAAGGGATGTGGCCATCCCTGTGTCCTAGAGGTGTGTACCATGAAGAGAAACTGGCTCTGGTCAGACTTTCTATTTCCAGGGGGGTGATAAAGTGAAGGACAGCAGAAGAGGCTCATGGGAGCCAGCCGTGTAGGGCAGCTGCACCTCACCAGCAGTCAGCCTCACTAGCACAAGGACATAAACAGCCCAGCCCAGCCCAATGGTAGGAACAGGAGTCATGAGGACCAAGCCACTCCCTTGTTGAAGTTGAGTCTTAGCCCACTGTGGCTGGGAACAGATGAGACTGAGCTCACCCATGGTGAGGAATGCCAGGAGGCAGAGGCGCCACTGCGTCTCAGCGGTTGAATCCCAGCCTAGTTTCTGGCTGGGTCTCCTTCCTGTTGACACCTGCACTGAGGGTAGATTCTGACATCACTCATTGCTCATAGGTGGTCCTCAGTCACTGGGTGTGAAACCGGAATGAAATTTTATACCCGATCCTCTGCTGAGGCAAAGATTTTTTGGTCCAGAGCCTTGGCTACATGGCCTAGGAGCTAGGAAGCGGTCACTTCCTGTTCAGACAGGAAGTGGAGGGAGTAGAACAGGGAAGACCTCTTTTCGGACTGAGGTGGCCTGTGGATTTGAGGAAGTTTCAGTATTTTGCAGTTTGAAATGCTAAGAAGGCTGAATGTGTTATCCTTTATTTAGATGAGACCAGAGATCTCCTGGAATTAGTCATGCTGGAGAAACAGGCACACATGGCCATGTCCAGATCTTTATGTGACGATGAGGATGGGAACGCAGGGGCTCACAATTGCCCAGCAAACTTGCTTGCCCAATGAGAAGAATCTCATCCCCGCCCCCGCCAGGCTCAGGAATGGGGCAGGGGTGATGGTGGTTGGGGGGGGGGGGGGAAGTTCTTGTCTTCAGTGTTAGGAGGTGTTTCAGAGCAAGGAAAACAAGACGGAAAGTGGTTAAAGGCAAAATCAGAACGTTCATGTCCTTTGATTCCTTCTGAGGTAGTCAGCCACTCATTCTTGCAAACCTCTGTCTCTTCTTGCATCTGTCACAGAAAAGGATATCCTTGCCTCACTAGGGGTCTGGGTTATAGGCCCCTTCTTATAGACCACTTCCCTGTGGTAATAGCAGTATGTGTCAGATTTTCCTCAGAATCCTTTGCCATTTAATTGCCGGAGAGGCCAAGAAGGTAGCTGTACTGTTCAAATCATCCTTCTGTAGATTAAGAGGTGGAAACAAAGAGAAATCAGGTTACCTGCTCAGGCCGTCCATTTAACAAAGGCAAGAGACACGAGTAAGTCCAGGCTGTTGGAGACAGAGTCTTGGTCTTGACTGCTTATGTGTTTTTTGTTTGTTTGTTTGTTTGTTTGTTTTGTTATGTTTTTGTTTTGCCTCTGTGAAGAGAAGGGTATGAGCTAGAACCCGGATATGGGGAGGTTTAGAAACCCCTTGCTGTAGTGTGTTCTCAACAAGATTCTATCTGAGATCCTTGCATTTTTCCTTTCTTGTCCTTCTGTTTATATCTAGGAGATGAGCGGTCTGTATCAGTTTCACATTACTATACCAAAATACCAGAGACAACCAACTCATAAAGAAGGAAGGTCTACTTTGGCACCGTTCTGTAGGATCTAGTTGGTAGCGACAGGCCCCATTGTTCTGAATTGGTAGCAGCCAGGACACTGCGGCAGGCAGCACGTTGCAGAGCAGACTACTCCCTTCAGCGGGAAGCAAACAGAAAGAGTCTGGGTCCCACAACCATTTTGGAGGCTACGCCCTCAGTTGCCTAAAGACCTTCAACAGGCTAGCCTGACAGTGGAGGCCTGTAGTTCCAGCACTTATGAGGGCAAGGGAGAACTGCAAGTTTAAAGCCAGCTGGGACTATCTATATGCTATGACCCTGTCTCAAAACAACAACAACAATTAACATCAACAACAACAACAGTAATAATAATTATTATTGCTAGGCAGTAATAGCAAATGCCTTTGGTCCCAGTCTTAGGTCTCAAGCCTGGGACAAATGACAAACTGAATTGCCTATTTAACATATCAAAGCAGACTCTGGCTACCAGGTTCTCCCAGCATCTCTCAGTCCCTACCTCTCCCAGAATCCTCCTTGCTGGGGTACCCCTACCTCCTACCCTGAACTTTCTAGCTCAGAGGCTAGGCTATCCTTCCCCCAGCCGCTCTTCCGTGCATAATTCAGACATTTTGGGCATGCAGACCCCTTTAAGCTTCTACATTTTTGTCCTCTTGATCTCCTGGTCTCCAGGCCCTCCCCTCTCCCCTCTCCCCTCTCCCCCTCCCCTCTCCCCTCTCCCCTCTCCCCTCTCCCCTCTCCCCTCTCCCCTCTCCCCTCTCCCCTCTCCCCTCTCCCCTCTCCCCTCTCCCCTCTCCCCTCTCCCCTCTCCCCTCTCCCCTCTCCCCTCTCCCCTCTCCCCTCTCCCCTCTCCCCTCTCCCCTCTCCCCTCTCCCTCTCCCCTCTCCCCTCTCCCCTCTCCCCTCTCCCCTCTCCCCTCCCCCCTCCCCCCTCCCCCCTCCCCCCCTCTCCCCTCTCCCCTCTCCTCATGTGGTCCAGCGTTTGGCCATGTTTATTCTGGACTCTTCCAGATGTGTCAGCCTCTAGCTCTAGTGTCTACAATAAACCCTCTCCTCCACCGTACCTGACAACAGCAGTTCTCCTTTTTTATTTCTTTTTTCATTCATCCAGCCCTCGGGAGCTGAGGCAGGTGAATCTCTGTTCAAGGCCAGCCTGCTTCTCCAGAGTGAATTTCAGGATAGCCAGGGATATGGGGAAACCCTGTCTCAAAACAACAACAACAAAACAATCAAACAAAAACAAAAGGAAGGAAGGAAGGAAGGAAGGAAGGAAGGAAGGAAGGAAGGAAAGAAGGAAGGAAGGAAGGGGCTGACATTGGGTGTTGCTCACAGGTAGAGCACTTGCTACTTACACAGGAGGCTCCAGGTTCAGTCCTCACCACCTCACAGAAGACCCCACTTCTAAAAGACCCAGTGCTCCCACAGAGGTCCCAGAGAACCAAATCTTTAACATGTAGGCCTCTGGAGCTCTTTCATCCACACTGCAGCAGGAGGCATGACCCTCTGCATCCCCAGTCTAGTACAGAGCTGCCTCATGCCGTTTGCTGACCGACTTTCTGATGGGTGAGGAAATGCATTCAAATTCTTAGCAATGCTTAGTACAAGCAGAGGAAAGAGAAACCAGGGCTGTGATGGCAACACATGGTTGAACCCTTTCTTAACACCTGGGCAGAGGTCACCTCTAACCTGCCTGTGGAGCCCAGTGGTTGTCTCAGTACTGAGGACATTCCGGTGACAGACCACAGGGTTGCAGGGTTTAGAAGACTGAATCAATGTTGCTCCCTCACTACCTCAGCAGCTCCCAACTCCCTGTGATCCTGAAGGCTTGAGACTGTACAGAACAAGCCATCCAGCCCAGACATGGGGCCTGGGAACACACATTTATAACAAGGAACAGCCTCAAGTGTGTTAAAAGCTTGCTGGGGCTGCATCTTGTGCTTCTAGACATCAATAGAAGTCACAGAGGCTCCCATCTCCAGGCCTTCCTTCAGGACCCTGATGCAGGGAGCACAGTCTGTCTGCTTAGGCTTGGTCTGGATTGTTTTAAAACAAGGTCTCATATGTAGCCCAGGCTGGCCTAGAACTTGTAATTTTCCTGCTACAGGCACGGATATGTGCCAACGCACCCAGGTTGGCCACCATCCTTGTTTGCCTTCCTGTGGCTTTGATAAACATCACGACCATAAGCAATTTGGGGAGGAAAGGGTTTACTTAGTTTACGTATCCTGATCACAGTCCATCATGGAAGGGAGTCAGGGCAGGAACCTGGAGGCAGGGACTGAAGCAGAAGCCATATTGGCTCACTCAGCCTGCTTTCTTATACCATCCAGGACCACCAGCCCAGGAGTTGCACCAGTCACAGTGGGCTGAGACCAAATGCTGACATGTCAAATCTGATGGAGGCAATTCCTCGACTGAGGGTCCTTCCTCTCAGATGACAGTCAAGTTGACAAAAAAAAAAAAAATACCATCATAGCCTTCGTCATGGTGTGTGTGTGTGCATGTGTATATATACAAGTGTGCACATGTGTGTTTCTGTGTATATGTGTGTGTATTTGTGTGTGTATGTGTGTATGTATGTGTGTGTACATGTGTATATGTGTGTGCATGTGTGTATATGTGTGTATTTGTGTGTATAAATGTGTATGTTTGTATATTCATGTGTGTGTGTTTCTGTATGTATGCATGTGTGCACATATGTGTATCTGTGTATATGCCTGTGTATTTGTGTATGTATGTGTGTATATGTGTGTATGTGTTTGTGTGTATATATCTGTGTACTTGTGTGTGTATAAATGTGTGTGTGCATGTGTATGTTTGTGTGTGCATGTGTGTATGCATGTGTGCACGTGTGTGTATACATGTGTGTGCATGCATGTGTATTTGTGTGTGTGTTTGTGTATGTGCATGCATGTGAATTTGTGTGTTTTTATATGTATATGTGTGTATAAGCATATGTGTGCTTGTGTGTGTATGAGTGTGTATGTGTGTTCATGTGACTGCATGCACTGAACATGCATATAGAGGTCAGAGGAGGGTGACATGTGTTCTGTATCATTAATCCCTTAAGGCAGGATTTCTCTGAACCCGAAGCTTCCTATTTTGGCCAGGCTAGTGTCCAGTGAGTCCCGGGACTCTTCTCTGCTTCCTAATACAGGGTTTATAAATACGTGCAACCATGTCCAGTTTTCACACGAGGGCTGAGGATTTGAACTCATGCTTGTACAGCAAATGCTCCTACTCACCGAGCCTTCACCTCTGAATCTCATCACAGAGGCATGCTTAGTGTATGTAGTTCATCAAGAGAAACTGTGGCCAGCAGCAATATTTGTCGTCTTACCTGGGTGCTCTGTGGGGCTCAGTGGACTAGAGACCCATCTGTGCTCTGCCCACCTGGGATCTGCTCAACTGGGTTCTGCCTGCCCAGGCTCTGCCTACCTGGGCTTGATCACCCGGGCTCTGCTCACCCAGGCTCTCTCACCTGGGGGATCACCAGCATTTGTTCTTCTGTGTGTCCCCACAGCTAGCTCTCCTGGCATGTTCTGTAACTGGCTCCCACAGGTTTCACATCTGCCTCCTGACCTGCCCAACCAGCCTGTCTTGTGTGCATCGAGCAGATAGATGCTCAGTTCCCTTCACTAAGCCTTAAGGCTTCCAGAAGAGCATCATGTCATATATACACTTACAGAGAACTCATGTCAGGATGGGAATCCTGTGACTAAATCCACAGTCAGAGACTCACCCTGTGGCTTCTCATTTACTGCCTTCTTCAAGCGTGCTTGGAAATCTGTTTGCTTGAAAGTCAGTTGGAAACCACGTCACCACCTGTCTGTGTCAGGGCAGAAGAAAAAACAACCTGGATATCTGCAACTAGGCAGCGTGGCTGTGAGAGGAGAGACCACCATGGGCAGAGGCTGTAAACTTCTCAAGAGTATGACCTGTGGAGCTGGACCTGAATGTACAGAGCTCAGGCTGTGGGTTTAGGGGCGTGGCTGGGTGGGTTTAGGGGCGTGGTCTGGGTGGGTTTGGGGGCGTGGTCTGGGTCTTCTTCAGTTTCTAGCTCTTTCTTGAATCTACCCTCCGAAGAGTAAGTGAAACCAAAGGAAAGGGTCATCTTGTCTTTCACAGTCTAGGACACCCCAGGGCAAGATAGGTTACCAAGGATACCCCCTGCCCCCAGCCACGGTGCTTGAGTTGATTTCTTTATTGTCATCTTGGGTGGAAGAGAACATTCTGGAAAGGGAATCAGAACTTAAGTCTAAGTTAGTCCCACTGCTTGGGTCTGTGTGACCTCAGAAAGAATCACGGGGTGTCTCAAAGCATGCTTCCTCTTTTGGTGAAAGCGGAAGGGTTGGGGCTGTGGCCGCCTTGTGGAAAGGGTGATGCCTGGCACCTAAGAGGAGCTGGAATCCAGTCAGAGAAGCTGTAAAGCAGGAGACAAAGGTGGAGAAAAGAGAGAGACCCACAGAAGATTTCAAAGGCCATCTTACCTAAGAGCTGAGAGGGTTTGTATCCCACTCTGTTCCGGTTAGACATTTTCTGCTCGATACAAGTCAGAGTCTTCGTGAAGAAGGAAATGTCTGTGTCAAATTATCAGCTTGGTCTGTGGGTAAGTGTGAAGAACTAACTTTCTTTCTTTCTTTCTCTCCTTCCTTCCTTCCTTCCTTCCTTCCTTCCTTCCTTCCTTCCTTCCTTCCTTCTTTTTTTATATAATGATTGATGGGAGAGGACTCAGACCATTGTGGGTGGGGCCACCCCTGGGAAGGTGGTTTGTGTAAACAGGCCGCGTGAACCATGGGGAGCAAGTCAGTAAGCAGCATCCCTCCACAGCCCCTGCATCAGCTTCTGCCTCCAGGTCCCTGCCCTGGCTTCTCATGGTGAACTGTAAGCCAGATAAACCCTTCCATCCCTCAAGTTTCTACTGTTCTTGGTGTTTAGCACAGCAACGGGAACCTAGAGCTCCTGTGAAGAAAGGGACACAGCACATGCAGCTGAGCGGCTGTGTGTACCGGTCCCGCCTCCTGCAGCCTCTCCTGGCTTGTGGTTTCCTGGCCCATCTCTGCCTCCACAGGGGAGCTGTAAGCCTTGGAGCCCTGGTCTCTTCTCTCCTCCTTAATCTGTGTCCTCCTGTCTTCCTAATTGTGAGACTGGGGGCTCACCCCACCAGCATGACCTCATCCTACGTAATCACATTGGCAAAGACTCTGGTTTGAATAAGGCCACACTCTAAGATTCAGCAGGGGCGTGCTGT
This sequence comes from Arvicanthis niloticus, assembly GCF_011762505.2. Lineage (NCBI taxonomy): Eukaryota > Metazoa > Chordata > Mammalia > Rodentia > Muridae > Arvicanthis > Arvicanthis niloticus. The sequence goes on from NC_133432.1 coordinate 2,450,312, forward strand.
GCACCAAAGGGTCTGAGGTTGGATCATTCACCCTGGAGACCATGGTAATATGCATAGCCCCGTGCTATAGGTGAGCGGTGTTCTGATCATTCCATACGGCAACCCCATTGGCTGGCTCTGGAAGCCCCATTTAAGCTGAACAGGAGGCCCCACCATGTGCCACATCCAAGTCGCCCCAGCTTAGAAAGGTGTAAGACCCAGCCCTGCCCTAGGCTTTGGCTCTCAGGCCTCACTAATGTTCAGCTGGGGTGGGCAGGATTGCATGGAATCAGGGGACAGTCATCAATGTCACCCTGAGACGCTGGCGGGAGGACCCCTCCACTCAAGCAGGCACGGTTCCTGTGGCTGTCTCTGCCCTGTGCAGGCCACAGCGAGTAAACAGTCTGAAACCCATTCTCATTAGGCTAATTTACGAATAAATTACCATATTCAATGGCCTTATTTTTACTGCTCGTTAACAGGCCCATGATAGGATGATAATTACGGGATTTTAAGTGGCTAATGGCAGCTGGGGCGTCAAAAGCAGTTTTCCCCAAATCTGTTTATGGCAATGAAGGTGAGGGGAGGGAGGGGGGCGCACAGGGGGAGGGGGGACATTGAAATGTTGAAGTCACACTTTGTGTGGAAAAAAAAAAACCCGCTTTAATTGTTGAGTATTTATTAGAGAGGAGGGAGTCTGTAATTTAAAAAAAAATGAAACTCTGAAAAACAAAGGAAATTAATTAGTCTTCCCTGGGTGCCGTGACCTTCAGGGAGTTGTGGAGAGACAGGAGTCCAGAAGGCTTGCAAGTCGCTGTGCTTGGCTGCTGCGGTTCTGAGGGCAAGAATGGCCTGTGAACCGGAGCTCGCCAGGATGCTCCCCTCAGCGTGTGGCTACAGAGACCCCTCAGGGGGATCCCTGTACCCGACATCTTCACCCACTGACAGGACAGACTCGGTTCATCTTCTGCCCTGTCACCAGTCACCAGCTTCCTTGCTGAATGTCACGTGCACCGTTCTGTCCAACACCCCACTCCTTGCTGTTACACAGGGAGTGATCCTGATGCAGACTGGGATCTCACTCTGATCCTTTGTACATTGATTTTTTTTTTTTTTAAACCAGGAGACAGTCACCCCATGGGCTTGACTCTTATCATCCCTGCTGCTTTTTTTTTTTTTTAATTAAATTTATTTTTTTTACTTATTCACTTTACATCCCATTCACTGCACCCCCTCCCACAATCCTTCCCTTACCCCCCACCCCCACCTCCCGAATCCTTAATGGAAGTAGAAACTGAGACACAGAGAGGGTAAGTAGCTTTGGCAATGTCACACAGCCAGGCCTGCTCTCTGTGTCTCCCCAGGAGGCCCTACAAAGCCACTCCTGCCACCTTTTCCTTTTGTCGAACCCACGACCAGTGGACCCCACGTTACAGGGGATAAAATAAGACTTCAGACAGGACAAGCCACTTACCTGGACTTCCAAGATAAGTGTCTCAGCTCGAAGCCTCTGCTAACTGCTCTGAAAAGGGCTTGAAATGGAAGGACTGTGGTCTGGGGACAGTTTGGGGAGGAACATTTGATGGGCAGTTAGGGCCACTGTGCCCGGTTCTAGGAGCATCTGTCCTGCCTACCTGCTTGCCTTCCTTCCAGACAGCTCCTCACCCTTATCCCCATCCCTCCCAGGCCCTTAGATTAGTATGCAGTTCTCGGAAAACAAGCAACCAGCAGCTGACAGTGGGAATAAATATCGCAGCGACTTGGTTAGCATTTGATCCCAGCTGGGGCTCCGGGAGCTGAAGTCCTGGAATGTCTTGGCAGTTTTTAATGCTGAATAATTTGATTAGATCAGTGGCTGAACTGCTGTTCCTGGTGAGATAAACCCTCCCTCATTCCAGGGGACTTGGGGGACCACAGCCCCCACGCCCTCCCTCCTAGCTGGCTGGCTGTAACTCTGTGCCCCCAGCCCAGGCCCATCTCTCTCCATCTCCACATCCTCCTGCCTCTCCACCCCTCTCTCCTCCTCTCTGTAATCCTCCCTCTCTGCCTCCCCACCCACGCCAGGTCCACCTCCTCTTCTTAGGGCTCACACTTCAGTTTCCCACACTTGTCTGCGCCAATGTCTGGTGAAGTGAAGACAAACCCCACCGATTATAGACAGGTGAGGGGTGTGTGTGTGTGTGTGTGTGTGTGTGTGTGTGAGAGAGAGAGAGAGAGAGGGGGGGGGCCACCAGGCCTCCCCGCTCCTCCTGGCCCTCTTTGCCTCATCCTCCAGAACCTTCTGGGTCCTTCCTGCACTTCTCTGTCAGCCAGAGGCCAGTTTCCCAGTCCTCAGGGTGACATTTCCTGGGCCTTGGCATCCTCTAATTCCAAATTAGGAGGTAATAATTCTCTTAGAAGGAACAGAGTCTGCTTAGGCCAGGAGTCTTGTCTTGGGTAGGGGAGGGGCTGAGGAGCTGAGGAGCTGAGGAGCTGAGGAGAGTTTTGGGACACTGGAAAAGAAAGAGAGACATGCAAAGTCCTTCCGTGACTCTGGAAAACCCTTTAATGCCTTCTGAGGGGAGGGGATGGGTACATACAGACCATGTGACTTTACGAGAGGGGTCCCCGTAAAGTGACTGCTGCCAAGGCTATAGGAGAGAACCGAGCCATTGCTGCCCAGGCAGGAAAGAGACTGGAACAAAGGACCAGGGGACACTTTCTATGTGGTCATAGTAACCTCACCAGTCACCCAATCTCCCCTTCTGCCTGCCTTACGGCTGTACGGTTGAAGATGAATCAGAACCACCGTGGAGACCCTTTTCCAGATCTCTCCAGATCAAGAGGGTTCTGCTCTGTTGGGGCAGAATGGGAAAGACAAGTCATGAGGATGTGAAATGCTCTTCCCCTCCGAGCTAAGGCTCCTTATCCACAAAGAGACAATGAAGCCACACACTACCACCTACACGGAGGCCACCACACTGCCTACCATGCTCCTTTGTCCTGGCCTGGCATCCTGTATCATCTGGCTGCTGAGGAACCCAAACCTGTGTCTCACTGGCAGGCCCAGGGGACAGTCCTCTGTTTTCTAAACCAGCGCTGGGCAGATGTCTTCTCACCTTTGTCTCCTTGGTTTCCACCTACAGGCCTGGGAGTCTCTCCACAGGAGCCATTGCATCAGCTGTTTTGTGGTAAGAAGAAACCAGTGTGGTTCCATCTACCTGAGAAGAAACCAGAACTGGCCCATCCACCCCTCTGCCCCATTTCATCTTTCATGTCTCCCTTCTCTCCCTCACTTCCTAGTCATATTTCTCCCCCTCCCTCTGGTCCATCATCTTCCCATCCATGTAGCCATTATCTATGGGATGATAGTTCCAGAGTCCTCCCCTCCCCCTCCATTCCCCTTCCTCCTCCCCTCCTCCTCCCCCTCCTCTTCTCCTCCCTCTCCCCTCTCCCTTCCTTCTTTCCTCTTTTCTGCCTCTCCCTTTTCCTAGCAATTAATTTTTAGGCACCCAGAAACCCGGCGGTTGGTACAACATCCCCTCTCCAGTAGTCTGATGCTACTCTTCTAGGGGGAAAGGCCACGAGACCAGAAAGAAATGTGCACTGTGACAAACAGACACAGCAACAAGAAAGAGCAGTGGAGGAAAAGATGGGGTATGAGTGGATGAGGGAGGAGTGGGGCTGTCTCAGTTAGGGTGTTACTGCTGTGAGCAGACACCATGACCAAAGCAACTCTTATAAGGACATTTAATTGGGGATGGCTTACAGGTTCAGAGGTTCAGTCCATTATCATCAAGGCCGGAGCATGGCAGCATCCAGGCAGGCATGGTGCAAGAGGAGCTGAGAGTTCTACATCTTTATCTGAAGGCTGCTAGGAGAAGACTGGCTTCCAGGCAGCTAGGATGAGGGTCTTAAAGCCCACACCCACAGTGACATACCTACTCTAACAAGGCCACACCTTCTAATAGTGCCACTCCCTGGGCCAAGCATATACAAACCAGGACAGGGGCACTTCAGGACAGGTATGGGGCAGTCCCTGGGTAATAATGACATTTCTGCTGCCTCCGCACCCGGAACAAATCTGCAAAGCTTGTGACTGCAGGACTTGTCAGGACCTTGAGATTACGGTCTTGTCCTAGGCTGTGGGCTGTTGTGGAGGAGTTAGTCTTGGAGGCTCTATATCATCTGCTGGCCTTGCTCCATGGCATACACAGGAACATGGATTGGCTGCTTGGACTGACCTTCAAGGCTTGAGACAGTTTGAGAAAGGTTGCTCTCAGACTTCAAGAGGAAGGGACACTGCTTCATGGCAGAACCTGGCTTCCTACCTTGTGATGACTTGCAGTTCCCTACACCTCTCTCTGGGACAGGCCTCTGAGTGCTTCACAGGGTTCTCACAGGTGTGAGAATGGCTGCTGCTCACAACAGAGGCCTCGTGCCCTGTGGTCAGTCCTCGAAATCTCTCTCTTCTCCCATATGCTAACCCTGGTCTCTAGAGACAACCACTCCTCCTATATTCTCAGCTGTCTCTGTGGGCCTCAGTCTGACTTCCAGTTAAGGAGAGAAGGTAGACGTGACCTGCGTCTGCCTGAAACCAGAACTCTGTGTGTCTCAGCCCCTCAACCAGCAGCCTTCCCCTCAGGAAACTGGACAATGCTACTTGGGCTTTCTCAGGTGGTGAAAGGACCCAGGTGTGGACACTGTAGGGAAGAGACCTTGAGAGAAAGGGACTGGCCCAGCTTAGGTTCATTTTTGAATCCTGACCTTCCTCCTCCTCCTCTTTCTCCTCCTCTTCTTCCTCTTCCTCCTCCTCTTCTTCCTCCTCTTCCTCCTCTTCCTCTTCTTCCTCTTCCTCCTCTTCTTCCTCTTCCTCCTCTTCCTCTTCTTCATCTTCCTCCTCTTCCTCCTCCTCCTCTTCTTCTTCCTCTACCACTTTCTCTTCCTCTTCCCTTTCTCCTTCTCTTCTTACTTCTTTTTCTTCATCATCATCTTCTTGTTTGGCTATTTAGTTCTTTGTTTATTTGTTTTTGACAAAACCCAGGCTAGCTTCAAACTCCCAGTGCATGGAGGATAGCCTTAAACTTCTGATCATCCTGATTCTACCTCTCAAGTGCTGTGCCACCCACTCTGAGTCTGTGCAATGCTGGGACCCAAACTTGGGCTTTGTGTATGACAGACAAACAATCTACCAGCTGAGCTGTGATCCCAGCTGCCTCTCTCTCTCTCTCTCTCTCTCTCTCTCTCTCTCTCTCTCTCTCTGTCTGTCTCTCTCTGTCTCTCTGTCTCTCTCTCTCTCTGTCTCTCTCTGTCTCTCTGTCTCTCTGTCTCTCTCTCTGTCTCTCTCTCTCTCTCTCTCGTAAAACAGGTCATCTGTTTTTCTCTCAGGCTTTACAGGGTGCCTGCTCTATGACCCAGAGATTGTTCTCAGTGAGGGTTGGGGTGGGGGTGGAACTAGAGCAAACCAACAAAGCTGTAGTGAGAAGGCACCTATAGAAGATGTCACAGTGAATGGAGCAGTGGGGACCAGCCTGGTCATTTAACAGGCAAGTATGTGTGTGTGTGTGTGTGTGTGTGTGTGTGTGTGTGTGTGTGTAGAGGAAGTGAGAGGGTAGGAGGGAGCATGGAACTTGTTCAATAAAACAGATGGATGAACAAGGATTGGCTGGCCTAGTGAACCCTGTCTGTGATGGGCTCCGTGACCAGCGTGAATGGTCTCTGGTCTTGTTGCTTCAGGAGCTGCCTGTAAATTGGGGTACCAGGGCTGCTAACTTCTTTTAAGGTGTGGTAGATAATCTCTAAAAGAAGGAGAAGGAAAGACCTGGGCTGAGTTTTTTATCTTGGCATTTTTGTACCTGCTGTCTGCAGCTTACAGTCTTTCTGAATCCATGCCTCAGTTTCCTAATATGTAGACAACATTCTGCTATCCTTGATAATGTTTTAGGTACCAACCAAGACAGCATGAAAGTGGGCAGAAAGGCTTTGGGTCTGAGTGGTGGTTTGAATAAGAATGCCCCACCGCCCTGGGCTCATACACTAGAATGCTTAGAAGCCAGGGAGTGGCAATATTTGAAAGGATTAGAAGGATTAAGAAGTGTGGCCTTGGGCTGGAGAGATGGCTCAGAGGTTAAGAGCACTGACTGTTCTTCTACTGGTCCTGTGTTCAATTCCCTACCACCGCATGGTGGCTCATAACCATCTATACAGGGATCTGTTGCCCTCTTCTGGTATGGAGGTGTACAAGCAGACAGGGCACTTATATACATAATAAATGAATAAATCTAAAAGAAAGGAAGGAAGAAAGAAAGAAGGAAGGAAACAGAAAGAAGGAAGGAAAGAAAGAAACAAAGAAACAAAGACTGAAGTGTGGCCTTGTTGGAAGAAGTATATTACCAAGGGTGGGCTTTGAGATTTCAAACGCCTATGCCAAACCCAGAATCAGTCCCTCTCCCTCCCCCCCTCCCCCTCCCCCTCCTCCTCCCCCTTCCCCTTCCCTCCCCTCCCCCTCCCCTTCCCCCTCCCTAGAGGTTAGGATGTAACTCTTAGTTTCTGCTGCAGTGTCTGCTGACATTTCAGCATGCTGGACTAGACCTCTGAAACTGTAAGCCAGCCCCCAGGTAATGTTTTTCTTTATAAGAGTTTCCATGGCTATAGTGTCTCTTCTCTGACTAAGACAGTGGCCCACATAATCTTGGATTTTTGAGTACTTGGTCTTCAGTTGGTGGCCCTGGTTTGAGAGGCTCAGGATGTGTGACATTTCTGGAGGAAGTATCACTGGAGGCAAAGGCTTTGAGGTTTCAAAAGCCCACACCTTTCCCAGTTTCATCTCTCTGCTTCCTGCTTCCAGTTCAGGAGTTGAGCTCCAGCCACCAGGCCTGCCTGCCTCTAACCTTGCCTGCTCTGACAGTGATGGCCTCTGATCCGTCTGGACCTGTAAGTCTAAATAAAGCCTTCCTTCTATAAAGTCACCTTGTTTGTGGTGTTATATCACAGCAACAGGATGGTAACTAAGTCACGCGTGCATAAAAAACAGATCCCTGCGTATCTGCACTCACCACTCCAGGAGCCCAGTAACTATTAAATCTGTACACGTGCACCCCATCTTGGGAAGACTGTTTGATACTCAGGGAATTGCCAACTGCTGAACTCCTACTCATCTCACAAAGCCCTGTTCACATTGCCCTCCTTTAAGGAAGACTCTCTACTTAGCTGACCTGGAGTGAAGATGGTGCACTCTTTTCTTTGTTGTCTTGAACCAGGCTCAAGCTGGGAAGCTGTAGGCTGTTTTCCCCCCTTCTATTAGGCTGATGGTCTGATCCTGAACCCCAGCTCTCCACAGAGAAACTGCTACCTGCCAGGTGCTCAGTTGCTCCTGTGGGGAAACATGGAGGAAATACGGAGCAAGCCCACTCCCTTTACTCAACTGAGGACATCGGGAAGACGCATGGTTCCAAGCTATAAATGGACTCATATTTTTAAATGTGTTGGGGGGGGGGTGTTTCTATTTAAAGGAGCCCTGATGTAAAACCTTTTTATAAAATAAAGACATCTTGAGTATATGAATAGTTGCCCTCTGACATATATGTTTATAAGTGGAGATTTTTTTTTTTTTTTAGTTTGAGGATCAGAAAAACTGATACTTAAAAAAAAAATCGGTTTGATAAATATTTGTGAGGTGCACACTAAACGCCAGGCTGTGTGTTGGATGTGGGCAGGACAGCGATGGTACCATCCCCTAGAGCCTGAGGACCAATCAGGCCCAGCAGCTTGACCACAGCCTCCCCTTCAGCTGTGGGTTCTTACCCCACTTACTTCAGTTTCTGAGCTTCAGTCACTTGAACCAATGTAATAAAATTACATCTCCCGGCAGTACCGAAATACAATGGGAATGCATTCCTCGGTGGTTTGGGAAATTACCTGGCCCCTAACTAAGCACACTCACTTCCACCGTTAGAAGGCTGCTGGGAAAAGATCCTGCCTGGGGTGTGCATCCCAGACCGGCTCGGAGCAGCCTTGATTCATCCCAGCAGCAAGGTGTACCTTGTTCCCCATCTGCAAAGTGAGACAAAAATCCCTGTGCATGAAATGACAACCACGACGACGACGACAGAGTCAACACCCCAGGTATTGTAGATGTTTGACATCATTTAAAGCATAGCAAGCATCTGGGATGGGGCCTCTCCAAAGCCACGGTTCCCCTGGAAGAAGGTGGCACCCTCGGCCTCAGAGCCTTCATCTTTCATCCAGGACTGGAGTGGAAACTCGGCTCAGAATGGGAGAGAGTCGGGCCCTGGGCTGTGGATGTAGCTCAGTGGGGAGAGCGCCTGCAGAGCAGCAGGCAGTCCTCGCACCCTTAGCCCCAAGTAAACTGTGCAGCAATGCACCGCTGTAACACCAGTATCCAGCATGCAAAAGCAAGAGTTTATGGCCACCCTTGGCTACAAATGAGTTCAGGGCCATCCTTGGTTACAAATGAATTCAGGGCCATCCTTGGTTACAAATGAGTTCAGGGCCATCCTTGGCTACAAATGAGTTCAAGGCCATCCTTGGCTACAAATGAGTTCAGGGCCATCCTTGGTTACAAATGAGTTCAAGGCCATCCTTGGCTACAAATGAGTGCAGGGCCATCTTTGGCTACAAATGAATTCAAGGCCATCCTTGGCTACAAATGAGTTCAGGGCCATCCTTGGCTACAAATGAATTCAAGGCCATCTTTGGTTACATATGAGTTCAGGGCCATCTTTGGCTACAAATGAGTTCAGGGCCATCCTTGGTTACAAATCAGTTTAGGGCCATCCTTGGCTACAAATGAATTCAAGACCATCCTTGGTTACAAATGAGTTCAGGGCCATCCTTGGCTACAAATGAGTTCAAGGCCATCCTTGGCTACAAATGAGTTCAGGGTCATTCTTGGCTACAAATGAGTTCAGGGCCATCATGAGTTAGAGCCCTGTCTCAAAGAAACCAGAGGACAGACACAGCCTGTTATCCTCATGTGAGGGCCCACAGGCAGCTTTACTCACAGTCCTGGGGATAGAACAAGAAAATGTGACACTTGAAGCTCTTGTCCCTGGGCTGCTGGGTGCACTTAGGAGCTCAGGATTTCTCAAAGTCATTGTCTCCCACACTACCCACTGAACCCTCGTCCAAATTGTCCTGCTTGGGCACCTGGCTCTCATCTGCCTGGTTCTGCTGGACCTTCCTGGGCTCTGCACTGTGACCGATCAGTGAACAAAGATAAAGCATTTATTGTTCCATCATTTCTAGATGTTTCCAGACTTTAGTCCTTGCCATCCTGGATGGACAAATACTTCTAGGAAGGCTCTGCTGTCACCCCATTTTACAGGTGCACAAACTGAGTCACAGAATGTTCATCTTTGGCCAAAGTCACACATAGATAGTGGTCCTGGGTGACACACAGTGCCCTGCCACAGGCTCTCAGGAACACACAGCTGCTCATGTGGGCCTCTGACCTTGGTCCCTGTCTCCAGCATTCCTCTTGGGTTACACTGCCAAAATGCCTTCTGATACTTTCAACAAAGACAGCAGGCTAAGCCTTGTGCCTTCCCAGTAACCATAAAGAACAGGATGGGAGGTAAATTTAGCCCATGACCAAATTTGGGCAAGACTGCTGTTGGTAGGACCCAAGAGGGGTTGAGAGTCTGGCCCAAGGTCTCCCAACAATCAGGTCACTGGGGAAGAACGAAAACAATCGGCGATTTGAGCGTCTGCCATCTGAGCTCCTTCAATCCCATTCGGCTAAACCCCGACTCAGTCAGCAGCACTGGAGACTTGTTCAGGCTCTGTACATGGCACAGTTTCTCCTGGTTTTACTTTATTTTATTCTATTCTATTTTATCTTATTATCTTATCTTATGGCGGCGGGGGGGTGGTTTGGGGTGGGGAATCATTCCTTTTGCTCCATTGCTTTTCCCTCAGACACTCCATCCCAGAAAGGGTTACCATCTGAGGCAAAGCTTTACCGTAAGCACAAAGAGCTAATATTGGCAGATTGGGGTTTCTGTGAATATTCATTGTAATCTGTGACTTGGTGAGCTGGGATCGCTCTCCCCTGCAAGCTGCACACTTATAACTTGTGAATTCATAAATATTTACGAATTCACACAGTCATCACCGATAAATTATTTCATCTGACAGTTCCACACAGGCTCTGCCAGGCTTTGTGCAAGCCTGATCAAATCTCGAGCACGCTCTCCGGTGACAAGCGCGGATGGAGCACAGCTCAGATCAGCACCGGATCCCACAGATCGGAATGGGTCACCAGTGGAGACTTACAAGATCCTGGGTGAGGGAGCCGTGTCCCATAGGCTGCTAGATGCTCTCTGCGACTGTACATATATTTAAACGCCCGAATCTTCGAATGTTTCAGAAACACAGGAGCATGAGCTGTGGAAAGAGTCATGGGGAGGGGGGTCTCTTCCTGCAACCTGATGATGGCAGCTCACCAGGCTTTTCCCACATAGTGTAATAAAAATGGTGGTACCCACACCGAAGATCATAACCCAGGGTTCCCCTCTCCAGAAACTTCAATTGTACCCCCCTTTCTCCTCGTTATCTAACAAAAGTCTGAATACCTACCAATTCCAAGTAACCTGGACTTCAGTGAGCATGTAGGTTTCTCTCTCTGCTCTTAAAGCCACGGGGCGCGTTTCTGCTTGTGGTTTTGAGTTGCCGTGGCTCCCTGAAACCTGGCTCACCCACCGGATCACCCTTCATATCCTTCTGCAAAGATGCCCCGTGCCTTGCTTGCTCCGTACTCACCCTGATGTTGGAGAGTTTGTAAGGTTTATGGGCGAGTCTCTCAGTGTTGGCTTGACACCTACAGTGTTGGCTCATGACACTGCTTCCTGGCCTGCCCGTTGCAGTCTACATTGCAGCTTGGTGCTTGTCTCTCACCCCAGGACTCTCACATTTCTGTTCCCTTTGTCTGCAGTGCCCTTCCTTCCACAGAAACCTGTCTCCCTGTCTCCTGAGTACAACCCCCTCCTTAGAAACCCTTCCTCATTCGAGTGAGTCTTTCATCCAGTATCTTTCTCTCGCCCCAGCATGAGCTCGGGCTACATTACCCTGCTGTCCTATTTTCTGTCTCTGTCCACAGAGCCAGAACCTTGCTGTCGGATCTCACCATATTCCTCCTGCCTCCAATAGCAAACAGTATACACTATGTGCCCAATAAACTTTGATCGTACCAACACATCTGCACAGCTACAGATGAGGCAGGTTCCAGACTTACAGGTTCTAAGCTCCACACTTCCTTAGTTTTCTAACCATGAATGGCATAAATCCCAGGTGAGCTCTAGCTTCTTATTAGCCAGTTTTTAAAGACAGGTGGAATTTACCTGGTTCACTCATTTTCTAAGAGAGTTCAAGGGTTTCAGAACTTCAAAGCCGCCCACAGCCTCCTATAGCCTCCTCAGCTTCCTTCTGGTCCCATAGCCTCTCCCACACCCCCCAACCTCATCCAGCCTCCGGAGCTTTCTAAGCCCCTCCAGCCTCCCTGACAATGCAGAGATTCTCTCCTACGGGCAACGGTTAATCTGTGCACTAGATAGAGCCTAGATCTATCTGCTCATTCCCCCCGTGGTGATTCCGCATCGTGGCTGGCTGGTCTGCACACCTCTGACCTTTCTTTCTAGCACCCTTTGAAACCATTTTTTGGAGAAACTCTGCAGATTTTGAGGAGACAAGCTTTGAATTGGAGGTCTCAGGGTGTCCGTGGGGCAAGGATGCCATGGCAGACATGCTGACAAAAATATGTGGGGGGTTCCATGGTGTGTGTGGGTGGGTGTGGGGGGGAGAACAAGTTCTGTCCTTTCGGATGCTTCCAGTTGTAGACTGAGCTGTCATGCCACACGTGATGCTGGGCAACCATGCTTAATATCACGGGTATTAAGTGCAAACATGGATATTGACACATGCTCTCATACAAGAATAGTTTTCCAGTGTCACTTAGGAAAAATTCAGGCAAGGAGAGAGAGAGAGAGAGAGAGAGAGAGAGAGAGAGAGAGAGAGAGAGAGAGAGAGAGAGAGAGATGCTTTCCCTAAACTTTGTAAACTCTGTAGCTGCTGCCAATGGGAACATCTCTTTTGTCTTCTCCGCCCTTTATTTTCTCCCAGAAATTCCAAGAGAAGTGTTTCTAAGCGTGTCGGCTGACAAGCATGCACACGCGTCCAGAGTCGGGGAGCCACCGGCCCCGTCGCTAACTTGTTAGACGGCAGGTAGATTACAATCATAAATAAATGATCTGCTGTCTGCTTGCATTCAGGCTTGTAGCTTTTAAAGTGTGTCTGTCATCGCGGAATCAGATTTAGTCAAACGCTGTGTAACTGCGAAATTATCCCATCCTTACCTTTTTATTCTCCTCATAATGGACAGTTAAATTGGATTTTCAAATTTGAAGTGCATATGTTTTTCAAATCCCCAGAGGCTGTCTAGTTTTTCATTTCTAAAGCAACTCACTAATGTTTATCATTACCACACAGGAATATTACAATTCTTAAGGGGCGCCTTACAAAATCAGCACAGGAGAAATGCGCTTTATCGTCTCAAAATGAAACCAATTTCTCAGCTGATTTGCAATTTATTTACATGTTAGCATTTGATTTCCGGCTGATTTGTAACCCCACATGGCTCTGTCTCGGGTTTATTTAGAAAGCAGACAACAGCGGTTGGGGAAGGCTGTGGAGCGAGCGCCTTGTGTTGTGGGGCGTTCTCCGTGCTGTGGAGCGAGCGCCTTGTGTTGTGGGGCGCCCGTACTGTGGAGCAAACCCTTTGTGTTGTGGGGCTCCCGTGCCGCGGGGAGCCTGTGACTCCCAGGCTGGGGAAATGTCTTTACCCTCTTCTCTTCGGTTGCTTTTCATTCCCAGGGAGTCCTGTGTCCCACGTGAACTCACAGAGTCCCAGCCCTGCACGAAGTAGGTGAGCAACATCATTGTATGGGACATAGTATGTGCCCAGAACGATCAGGCCCAGGCCAGAGAAGAAGAGACTCCGGGGAAGGGGGGCGGGGCTTGTGTTCAGGGAGCATTGGTATTGCAGCACCAGCATTTAAGCAGTGCAGGAATTCTATGAGAAACTCATTGGGCTTCACTACACATAACATCTGTCTGACTACATACTTACCCATCCATTTCTAGCCATCTCTCCAGCTGCCTCTCCATCCTCCCAACCATACTGCCTCCATATTTGCTCCTCAAACCCATCCACCCATCCATCCACTGATCACCTGCCCATTCATCTATCCACCTGCCCATCCACCCATTCAGCCATCCGTTCTTCCTTCTATTCATTCATGCATTCACCCATCCACTTACTCACCTACCTACCACGAAATCCAACTCTCAGCCCATTCCTCTAAGTAAGTATCACACACCCCCCCCCATTCATTCAACTGGGATTTAGAAACGACTAATAACCTGACTTCACACTCTAGAAGCGCAAGGTTAATTGAAGAAGGAAAACTATTCCGTCTCAGGACCAAGAGGCTCCAACTCCTCAACACAGGCGAAAGTGCTCGACAACTGCCCGGCCCCTGACATGATAGCACATGTACAATATGTGCCGTGTTAGAGCTTGGGTTTGTATCAGCCCACTTACTCCCAGCTATGTACCACAGGACAGCAGTGGAATCCCACCATTGCTTGTGGGATTTGCTCTATTCATCTGTGAAGTGGGTCAATCAAGACGGAATGTCTGCCTGACATGGACAGGGTGAGGGGAGAGGTAGGATCTAGTAGGAGACTCAGAGAGAGCAAAGCACAGCGGCAGTCAGGTACCATCCCCTTCTTACTCCTCCTTCACCCTGTGTACCCTCTTTGGTACTCTCCTGTCTTTGTTATGGGGACAGAGAAGTGTGAACTGTAGCTGTGGCCTGGGGGGAGCATCTTCTGAGCAGAGTCCATGCATGGTAAAGCACACCCTCTTTTGCAGGTGGAGTTAGCACTGGGCCCTGAAAGCAGCTCACAGGGTATGTGGCTTTAGGAGTCTTCTAGGGAAGAAGGAGATGAGGTTGGGCGGGGGACTCATGAGGCAGAGGGAGCAGACTGGGATCAGACTTCCGAGGCCTTGGGTATGAGGCTGTAGAGGGGCATTTTGTTTTGGGGGGTGATAAGCAGTTACTGGGAGGGCTCAGTCTAACCCAGAGCCCCACCCAATCTGTGGTGGTTTAGAAATTGTCCTGGGCAGCAAGCATTCACAGAGGAAGGAGCTCTGGTGGGTGCTGGAAGGCAGCGAGAGGGCACCCAGTGCTCTGCACCCCTGCACCCTGTAGGCTGGAGAAGGCAGGAGTGAAGCAGATGGGGTTTGAAGGAGCCCCCGTTAGAGCAGAGTCCCCGACACGGGAGTGTATTTCCTCCTTCCTCTCCCATATCTGCCTGCGCCATACACAGCCTCTCTGAATAAATTTGCATATTTTTATGCTATGAGCAGCCGGCACCAAAAGGAGCAAGCAGCTCCCTCCCTCAGCTCCCTTCCTCTCCCCACTCCTCATCTCTGCAAGCCCACTCACAACCAGCAGCCTTCCAGAGTCCCCTCTGCTGAAGGAGTCAGGGGCCAGGGACTTCCAAAGGATCACAGCACACACAGAGATATATCCTTTAGCGTCCCTGTGCTGGGCCGGACAAACGGGGGGAGGGGGGGGGATGTCTCACCATACACACTGACAGAAAGAGCTCACAGGAGGCTCAGTCTCCTCGTTTATAATTGCTGTACCAATTAGAAAAATTTATTTTGCCAGGAACTGGAAACCTGACTCAAATTTAAAAAAAAAAAAAAAGGCTCTAGACTTGTGTACAAAAAAAGCTAGATGTTTCAGCTTTCAGGTAAAGCTGGATCCAGCAGCCATGCTGTCAGTGATTAAGTGTACTTTGCTGTCTCCTGTCTCCAGCTTGTCTCATTCCAAGTGTCTTTCCTCCTGACCCAGCATGGAGGACGGGAAGGGTCCCTAAAAATTGAGAAGCACTCTGATTGGACAGTCAGTTCCCATGCCCACATCTGATTGGCTCACTGTGTTCAGAGGGTGGGACTATGTTAATGATTTTCCCTGGGTCTTGTGCTCCTGTCAATCATCGCAGGAGCAGGTGCTCCCCACACAGGAATCAGAGCTTCCCATTCTGCTTCCAATGAGAGAGATGGATGCAAGGCAGTTGCTTCTAAGAAAGCCACCTACTGTATGTCACATGCAGCAGGAAAGTAAGGGCTTGGCTCTGAGAAGGTAGATAGCACCCTTATTTATTTATTTATTTATTTATTTATTTATTTATTTAGCTCATCTGCTTCTTGGCTCAGCCCAAACAGTTCATGGCTCCTTTGGCCACAAGCCAGTGACCAGATGCTTCAAATTTGGGAATGGCCAACTGGGGTGCCCTGGAGCTTCCAGAAGGGTCAGCTGGTGGTATCAGTGTCAGACAGGATAGGCCAGTATTAGCTCTGGAGACAGGAGTTTGAGGCTCAGTCACCTAAGAGGGACAACACCTACTTTTAATTCTCCCAAGGATTGTGGTTGAGGAGGAGGTTCAGGAGTTTGAGGCTCAGTCACCTAAGAGGGACAACACCTACTTTTAATTCTTCCAAGGATTGTGGTTGAGGTGGAGGTTCAGGAGTTTGAGGCTCAGTCACCTAAGAGGAACAACACCTACTTTTAATTCTCCCAAGGGTTGTGGTTGAGGAGGAGGTTCTCTGAGAAGCTGTTGTTGGTCTGCAGGCCATTCATCCAGGGAGTTGCCGTATGGATGCCCATGCATCCAAAGCAGAGAGAGAAAGGAGAGTGACATCTTGGCTGTGGCTGTACCTGATCTGCCTGTGGGACTGTTCAAATTTCAAACAAGCCTCCCAGGGTCTCTGCAGGAGAGGTGAACTGGAAAGGCTGATGAGGGAGGAAGGAGCTAGGGGTCTGACTTCCACCATCTCCCCAGTGGGTCTCACATCACCCCAGGGGTGAAACCACAAAAGAGAGCCAGTACCGGGGATTGAGGGACAGATTACCTGCCTTGTAGAAGCTCACCTTTATCTGGAGAGGGATGTGGTGGTTTGAAAAGGAATGGCCTCCACGTATATATTTGACTGCTCATATATTTGAATGCTTAGTCACCAGGGAGTGGTGGTATTTGAAAGGATTAGAAGGATTAAGAAGTATGGACTTGTTGGAGGAAGTATGTCACTGAGGGTGGGCTTGGAGGTTTCAGAAGCCCATTCCAAGTCTAATCTCTCTATCTCTCTGTCTCTTTCTGTCTGTCTCTGTCTCTGTCTCTGTCTGTCTCTCTCTCTCTGGATCAGGATGTAGCTCAGCTACAGCCACCATGCATGCCACCCTGCTCCCACCCTAATGAAAATGGTTTAGACCAATGAAACCGTAAGCAAGTCCACAAATTAAAGGATTTCTAAGCGTTGTCATGATGTTTCTTCATAGCAATAGAACAGTGACTAAGAAAAGGGGATTTTAGAATTTGTTGTTCTCTGGACTTTCCCTGGGGATAAGAGTTTATGGTGCAAATTTATAGACAAAGTAACTGAGCCTGGAGTCTACACGTCCCAGGTCATTCAGTGGTGGCGACCCAGAAGCTTCTGGTCTCACTCTTCTTCCACAGTCAGTTGTGGGTTCCCTGACACCTGCTATTAACTGACCAACATGGATGGCTATGGAGTCTCAGGCACTCAAGGTGTTGTCTGCCACCTGCTCCTTTATCTGGACCTGGATGTGCGAGATCTTGTAGACAGCTGTGGTCTGCTGGTGCATTATGGGTGACAAAGGACATGCTGCTCCTTGAACAGTGGCCTAGGAATCTACCTGAACAGTAGGATGGTAAAGTGCTAAGGTTTCTCATGAATGCAACAAAGTATCTGAGAAAAGCAACTTAAGAGAGAAGTTTTATTATCTTGTATCTCAGTGAGAAGGAGTAGTCTACCATAGCAGAGGGAAGGTGTGGGCCATCATAGCAGTAGGAGGGTATGGTCCATCATAGCAATGGGAGGGTGTGGTCCATTGTAGAGGTGGGAGGGTGTGGTCATCATAACAG
The DNA here is from genome assembly GCF_011762505.2 of Arvicanthis niloticus. Lineage (NCBI taxonomy): Eukaryota > Metazoa > Chordata > Mammalia > Rodentia > Muridae > Arvicanthis > Arvicanthis niloticus. The sequence continues at coordinate 2,467,304 of NC_133432.1, forward strand.
TGGGAGGGTGTAGTTATCATATAGATGGGTAGGTGTGGTCCATCAGAGCAGTGGGAGGGTGTGGCTCATCAGAGCAGAGTTATGCTATGATGCTGGGGGAGGGGGAAGCTGTCCCACCCTGTCTGTAGTCAGGAAGCAGATAAAGGAAATGCTGGTTGATACTCAGCTCAAGTTCCTCTTCCTGTTCACTTTGGGACCGCCTTAGCCATGCACATTCAGGGAGGGCTTCCTACCTCAGTTAACTGATCTGCAGACTCACTCATGGACAGGTCCAGAGGTGTGTCTCCTCAGTGGCTCCAAATTCAGTCAAGTAGAGAGTAAAGATGGACTGTCATGTCTACACTTCTATGCTCCTGGCTTTGGACTCAGGTTCCAAGAGAACTCTCTCCATTGCAGAGAACTGAGGGTCCCTGATATCACCACTGCCAGTGTTTTGACTTCTAACAAGACAGAAAACCTTCTACTGTCTGCATGGTTCACAGTTAGATGCAGGGCTACACACATCCAATCAGGGATTGACATAACATTGGAGAGACCCTTTTTTTGTTGTTGGTGGCCAAGAAATATCTTTTACAGGTTGATGGGAGCATTCTATTGTGTGACCCAAGGCAAGGGACTCAACCTCTCTGAGCTCAAATGTTCTCATATGTAAAATGGGAAGAATATGAAGCTCCCTAAAGGCTCATGGTGGAGTCAACAGGGTGACACACAGAGCCCTTGGTGCTTGGCACACAGTAGGTGTTCAGTAAACAACAGTAGAAAGATTGCCAGGTACAGTTAAGGGTTTGCAAGCATCAATTTGTCACTTCGGGGGTGGGGGGGGCTTCATCTCATTTTACAGACAAGACTAAAAAGCCAAGTTTATCTAAACAGAATGGGGATGGAATTATATTGTAGTCCAAGACTGGTCACCATCATCCGGCCCTGTGGTTTTTAGTTATTGATTCTCTAATGCTTGGATCTAATTTTACAAAATCACTTTTTAGACAGTGTTCTCATTCTAAGCAAAAAATAGTGTCTGTACCCCTCTGCATATCTTATGTGTCTTGTAATATGTATGGTAAATACTATTTATGCCCACAAAACACCCATCACTGCCAGACACAGACACCATCTGCCCACACACTTCAGCTCCATGCTGGACTCGTAAACTCTGAGGGCCATCCTTGTCACTCCTGAAGACACCACACCGGACCACACAGTGGCTCTTTCTCTGCAGCGTGTTGGGTGTCAGCTATGATTTGCTCCTGCAGTGGGTAATTCACCAGCAAAACCACAGATGCCTGACAGACAGGCGCGGACTAGGAAGGTTCATTTCGGTTCATGATTTGAGGAGAAGGCGTGACAGGAACGTGAGGCAGCTGGTCGCACTGCATCCGTAGCAGGGAAGCAGAGGGAGCTGAGCCCGCAGCCCACGGGATGTGCCACCCACACTCGGTCCAGTCCGATTCCTTCACAGAAATGATGGGGTTCTGTTTCCATGGTGATCCTAAATTCCATCAAGCCGACAACCAGGACCAACCATCTCATCTAATACAAATTTAGTAAAGGCTCTAGTTACAGGGTTACAGGTAGCGCTTGGCTAGTACCGTCTGAGAGATGTGTGGAGACTGCAGGCCAATATTTCTCAAGAAGTGGTCTATCCCTGGGTTCTGTTTGTCTCACCTGGCCAGCTATTCGGTTTTTACAACGTCTCTGCTGGCCACTAGCCAAGCAGTCCATGCCTCTGCCGTCAGCCTCCCTCCCTCCCTATTGATGGTATGTCCCAAGGCCCCTTGGCACCCTCACTTCCCCTTGATTAATGCTCCCCACACAGAGCGCTAGGAGAGACAGGGAGAAAGGGAGGATGGTGGGCACCACAGGATTCCCTTGAAGGCAGTTTTGGGAGCCTCTGCATGTAAGGAAGGTGTGGGAAGACAGAAAGGATCTCCCAGAAGGGACAGTGTGGGAAGTACAGGTGTCTGAGCATCCATGTTTCATCCATGTTCAGTCCCAGAAACCCCATGACATGCACCTCCACATCCCCCACACATATGAATGAATGAATGAATGAATGAATGAATGTAATAAGAGTCAGTTTGGGCTGACTACTTGACAATAGGCCCCAGGAAGGGCCAGACTTCCTAAATCAAATCATGCCTTCATTCAACAAACATTTATGGGGGATACTATTGATAGGTCAACCATCGTGTTGGCTGCTGGGAACAGAACCTGACTGAATTCCGGCCTGTCCTCTGAAGATCCAATGCAGTGAGGAAGGGTTGTAGTTTTAAAAAAAAAAAAAGGAAGCAGCAGAAGTTTAAAGAGAGCTTAATGTTCCTAAAGGGGCTGAGATAATTCCCAGGGGCACAATTGGCTTGGGTAGGTGTCTGCCAGTCATAAGGGACCATAGCAAGCATAACAGTATGCTTTAGACAGTGCTCGAGCAGACATTGCTAATCTGTTCCAGAGCACATGATCTCAATATGGCTGCTATACTGAGCCACAGAACCAACATGTAGGAAGATGGTGGATCTAGAGTGGGGCACCCTGTTATATCCTCTGTGCTGCTTCCCATTGAATTTCTACCCTGACATGTGTTTTCTGTATGGCACAATTGAGGCCTCGGACTCACAGGGTCCTGTCTGAGGTCACAGCTATCTCAACTCTGGTTCACAGTTTCCCTCTGCAGAACTGCTTGGTTGTTTAGGAGTACAGGCTAATTCCACAAATGTTGCCGTTTCCTGCTTCCTCAAGGATCTGCTACCTCCAGCACCCATGAATACAGGGTCCTGTAGACCCTTTTCCAATAGCACCTTTCTCCAAATTGGTAGCCTCTTAAGGTTTAGATGTCCATCGAGTGCTCTAACATGGATTAGTAATGTCTGCCAGGACCAGGTAAATAAGCAGTGGTGTACCTGTTATGGTCTTTCTAAGTCTGGGTTCATGAAAGCATTCCCTTTAATTCTGACTTTGTAGGACAAAAAGCCTCCCACCCTAGGGTGAGCTTTACTAAGAGAGCAGAGGAATTCTTATGACAGTGACATGTTTACCAAATGGAAGCCACCCTAGAGCTAAGCCTGGCATCTTCTGGGTCTTTGATTTGCTTTGGATCCCTAGGGTCATTCTTTCCTGTGTGTCTGCCTGTTCCTGCAGCTGCTTCTTAATACAAAGCAACTCCTGTCCCATTGAGGTGAGTCCCACAGCATCAGAAGGGCAGAAAGCCAAGAAAGTCTCATGTCTCCTAGGAGCTGAGGCACAGATCAAACACAAAGGCATCCTGGCCCCTCCCACCACTCCTCTCACTGGTTCATGGCTATTTTTCTGGAGGGGGGAGGTCACCGACCCCCACCATATCCCAGACCCTCACACTTCAAATGATAAACCAGCATGCATCAACCGCACCCTCCCCCCCCAGAAAAATTCCAGCAAGATATTAATAGATAAATAAAAATAGCTTCCTTGAGAAAGAGGAAGCCACGCAGAGAAATGATTCCGTTCTGTGCGTAAACTCATGAATAATCCAATTGCGCAGCCCCCTGAAGGAGCCAGCTTGGCTTTGGACTCCCAGTCCCTCACCCTCGTCCCACGTTCCTTCTGGAAGGTCACCTCCAACCTCCTCCGCAGCCCAGAGCCTGGTGGCTCTAGTGCTATGTCCTAATGTCCCCTCCCAGGACCACCCTCCCCTTTCAAGGAGACATTCATTTCTGGTGCTATGGAAACGGGTGGACATCTGAATGAAGGGCGGGGCCGCACTCGGGAATCACCAAGCAGGAAGTAGAGTCGATAAGATAATGGGGGTGGGGGGCGCTGTCTTCAGGCCGCGGCTCATGGCTTTGTGAACGGAACCAGAGCCCAGCGTCAGGCTTCTTTGGTGTCACATTTTAGCCTACCAGCTGCCTCAGAAGCAAGATGATCCACCCTGCCCTTTTTTTTCTTCTTAAAAAAAAAAAAAAAAAAAAAGATTTATTTTTTTATTTTCCCTCATGTGTTGAGGGAGGAAGCCCTGACAAGGAGGAGTGACAGCCCGCTAATTATTCCCTTACTGCCACTGCTGTTCTGGCTCTGGACGCGCTGCTCATTTCTCCCGGCTCCTCGCTGAATAATGCATGCGCCCCATCCGTATGCGGGCGGCGCCTCCCGGGACTGCAGTCTAACTAGCTGATAACTGATTCAGTTTGTAAGCAGGGCCGCTGGGAGTTGCAAGGAAAAGTAGCCAAGAACATATTCAACACTTCTCTCTGGTTCCTGGCGAACATCAAGGAGAGGCAGGCTGGAGCGTTGGTGGAGGTGGGCGTGTGGTCCTGGGAGGGTACTTGACCCCACTCGAGAAGGAGGGGCCTTGGCTCTGGCATGAGAGAGAGGGTGTGATCTCAGGAAGGTTATTAACGAGGAACACAGTTATGGTTAGTCAACATCTTAGTATGGACAGCTATGCTCTAAGGTTAGATTCTAAAAATGCATGACTTTGTGGTAGAGTGATTCTCTTTACACAAACTATGACAGTTACAGTCTTAGGGACACTTGTTTATCTAGCATCATGGACTATGCCTGGCATTCTACATCATAAGAACCCAGGAACAGCAAATTCATTGTATCAGTAAGCTACTATATAGCGTTACTGCTGCGTAACAAGCAGTCTCTGCAGTTCACCAGTCATAATAACGGTTACTGTTCTTTTTGGCTTGGGGCTGAGGGAGCTCAGTCTTATGCTAACTTCTGCAGTCCCTTGTGGGGCTCAGCTGTAGACTGCAGGCTGCAGGCTGAAGGCTTCAGGTCTGAGTCAGATCAGACTTCTTTAGGAAATATGGGAAGACTTAGCTTCCAGTCAGTGTCAACAGAAGCTCTCTCTATTCAGGCGGCAATCTTCAGGAGTCCTGGGCTAGGGCAGCAGCAAAGCCTCCACTTCCTTCACAAAGGGGCTGGAGACTAGGAAGCAAGCTGCCCCCACCTCCCTGTTTCAACATTGAGCTGTCTGGTATCAGCTTCCCTTAGCATTTTAGGACCAACCCTTACCCAGGGGCAGTCAGTTTGGCTACAGTTCCAGGAGCAGAGAGAGCCTGGTGTGGCCACTCAGGCTGGATGTCTAGCAAGCAGATGGCTCCAGATGGAAGAGCATAGAACGGAGTAAATGGACTAGTCAAACAAATGCTTTGTGGACTAGAAGCATAGGCTCGGGGAGCCCAGCAGCGTGCAGCATTGAGTGTCTGTTTGCCCAATACCCAGTTTGTCAGCTGCTGCTCCAAACTCTCTGTACGATGGCCTGATGCGTCCACTATGTCAGATGGGGGATTGGAACAGAATGAGGGATGGGTGAAGAGGAGATGCCCCACTTTCTCCAGTGTGGGCTGTGAGCCAGACAGCTGTCACACTGTGCGCCTGGCCTCCGCAGACCACAGCGTCCGGGTTCACAGCACATCCGTTTTAGCTCTTAGCAGGGACATGCGGACAGAAGATCGGAGAGCAGGGTCCAGCGACCATGCCTTCCATCCAGTCCTGAGTCTGTACCTGGAAGTGGGTGGCAGATCAATAAGTCTTGAAGTAAAGAGGAGGAAGAGAATTCAGGCCTGCTGGCTATCTGGCACACAGATGTGCATCTGCAGGCGGCCACCAGGCAATGTCCACCCCAAGGTTCCTGTCAGGGTGGCAGTAGGGGAGCATGGAGGTTTTTCATAGGTAGCTTGGGGTGGCAGCACAGAATCCTCCCAGGTGGCGATTCCAGAACCCTGTAAAAAGAGCCCTCTCGTGCCATGTCACTGTTCAGAGGACACCCCAAGTTCTAGAGTATCTCTGAGCAGCCCCTCCTCACATTCCTTCCTCCCCGGCCACTTCAGTAACACTCAAGAACTGCCATGGCTGCAGTGGCTGCTCTGCTGCCCAGAGCGTCTTCCCAGCATGCTCTCTGCCAGCCAAAGTTGAACTCTTCCTCATCTTTGAATTAGAGGGGGGATTTCTTCTCCAGCCGCTGCCAGATCAGAATGAACGGAACCTGTTTGCATGTTCACCATCCACCCCCTGCTGACTGCCCAGGCTGCTACACCAGTAGATGACCAGTCATGACAGATCCCTGGCATGGAGGCCAACCTTCCCCGCTCCCAGCTGCTCACACAGCAGACATTGCTGATAGGCAGTAGCTCCCATCCAAGTTTGGGGCCTCTATGCAGCCACAAGCTATCACCTCGGTTGGCACCAAGAAGATGCCTTCCTGACCCTCACTGCCTTGTGTCATTAACTGCAGACTTCAGATGAATGGCCTCCCAAGGTATACCTTCATGGCTGTCATAACCAGCAACCTAGGCAGCTCTCAAGGGCCACAGGTGCCGAGAAACACATGGGCAGGAGACACTGGTGAAGAAGCACCATTGGAAGGCCACTGAGCCCAAATCCCTCTCCTCTCATGGTCTCCATGACACAGAACTCAGAGCCTGGGATCCCCCAAACCATAGGAACCATAGGAACTGTTTCATAGGAAGTGGCACTATTAAGAGGTGTGGCCTTATTGGAGGAGGTGTGGCCTTGTTGGAGGAGATGTGGCCTTGTTGGAGGTGTGGCCTTGTTGGAGGAGGTGTGGCCTTGTTGGAGGTGTGGCCTTGTTGGAGGAGGTGTGGCCTTGGAGTAGGTGTGGCCTTGTTGGAGGAGGTGTGGCCTTGTTGGAAGAGGTGTGGCCTTGTTGGAGGAGGTGTGGCCTTGTTGGAGGAGGTGTGGCCTTGGAGTAGGTGTGGCCTTGTTGGAGGAGGTGTGGCCTTGTTGGAAGAGGTGTGGCCTTGTTGGAGGTGTGGCCTTGTTGGAGGAGATGTGGCCTTGTTGGAGGTGTGGCCTTGTTGGAGTAGGTGTGGCCTTGTTGGAGGAGGTGTGGCCTTGTTGGAGGAGGTGTGGTCTTGTTGGAGGGAGTGTTCCATTGTGTAGGTGAACTTTGAGGGCTCCTATGCTCAAGCTCTGCTTAGTGTGGAATTCTGTCTTCTCCTGGCTGTCTTTGGATCAAGATGTAGACTCTCGGCTCCTTCAGCACCATGTCTGCCTGCATGCTGCCATGCTTCCCACCATGATAAAAATAGACTAAACCTCTGAAACTGTAAGCCAGCCCCAATTAAGTGTTTCCCTTTGTAAGAGTTGCCTTGGTCATGGTGTCACAGGGACGAAAACTAAGATTCACAGGTTGAAGATAGGGACTCTCAGGACAGTGATGGAATGTTGAGGGGTCTCAGAAGGTCACCTGGTGGCTCCAGCCCCTCCCGGTGTCTCCACTCCTGTAGCTCCCATGTGCACAGGACAGCTATGTAGGGAGGCAGTGATGACTACAGCGTAGTAGACATCATGTTCTTCTGGGGACTTCAACAACGGGGCAGAAACGCGATCCCCAGCCCCTCCTTCATGGCCCGGATCCCTACCCCTGGCAGTAACTTTGAGGAGGGCGAGGAGCCAGAGTTCCCTAAGGGGAGCTGTCTTTCCTCACCAGTTGTTCAGTTTTACAGATGGGGAAACCGAGACCAGAGAAATGACGAAAGCAGCCTCGGCTCACGGAGGTCCCTTTGTCGATTCAGCCGCACCAAATCAGGAGGTGCCTTTGATTGGAGGGATCTAAACCACCATCCTAAAAGCGGTAAGGTGAGGTTCGGCATCGTGAGCTTACAGTTTCAGAGGTGTAGTCTATTTGTATCGTGGTGGGAAAGCCTCATCCAAGATCACGGAGCAGAACTGGGGGGAGAGAGGACTCAAACCCACAGCTACCTGTCCCTAGGGGGCGTACTTCTTATGTAGATGGGAGCGCAGCCTTTCCCACCCCAAGAGTCTGCATCAGGCAGCGTGATTGATCTGAAACCATCCACAGCTCTGACCTTGAGACTGGGTTCAGATTTGGGGCAGCAGATGAGGTAAGTATGGGATTCTGAGAAAACTATACCTAGACGTACCTGTGAGCCAACGCCGCCCCTCCTGGGAGGGATCAGATTCTCGTATATCCATGTTTGTTGCTGATCTGTTCACAGGAGACAGGAAGCGGGGCCTGCTTAGATGTTCATCAGCAGAAGCATGGATAAAGGAAATGTAATATGCATGCACAAGGAGATGTTATTCATCCATAAAAAGAAAAACTGACTGGGCTGGAGAGATGACTCAGCAGTTTAGAGCACTGCCTGCTCTTCCAGAGGTCCTGAGTTCAATTCCCAGCAACCACATGGTGGCTCACAGCCATATGTAGTGGGATCCGATGCCCTCTTCTGGTGTGTCTGAAGACAGTTACAATGTACTCATATACATAAAATAAACAAATATTTTTTTTTCAAAAGAGAGAGAAGAACTATCATGTACAGGAAATGAATAGAAATGGGGATTATCATGTTAAGTGCAATAAGCCAGACCAAAGGAGCATGTGTCCTTCTCTCTTGTGTGAAACACACAGAGAATAAAAGGAAGTCATGGAAACAGAGGTGGCCATTGTTGTGGAGAGATAAGCAGGAGCATCATCAGACAGGCTGGGGATGAATATGGTCACGATCCATTGTAAACTCATGTGAAGTCTCTCGTGAAACCCACTGTGTTGTACGAATCATTCTTGCTGGTAAGAATAATCTAAGGCAGAACTCAGGGCCTGGGCCCTGACTCCAACTGGGCTTTCAGTGGGGACACCTCTCACACGGGTGCCGTTAGCTTCCAGTGGGGTGCCCCTCACTGGTGCAACTGGAAGCCCCTGCTCACTGGCTCTTAGGTTGAAAACACAGATATCATGATCTCCCCACTGGCTGGTGCCAAGGGTTATCCTAAGAACTATGTGTGTCCTCAGAGCAGAGCCTCTTGCTCTGATCATGTGCAGCCAGGCTCAGCAGCAGAGCAGGCGGCAGATCTAAGTGCCTCGGGGCTTCCACGTTTGCTGCAGCCACACATTGGTGTTGACATCCCATAGCCTTGGCTCTATGGAGGCGTCCCTGAGAATGGGAGTCTATCCTGGGATATGTCCAGCTATCCCTGGCCCCAAAGTGAGCCCTGTTTCAAGTCACTCACACTAAATTTAAAGCAATGCTTGCTTGATTCCTGAAATCAGGTTTCATGCCCCAGGACCTTTGCAGATACTACTGTAAGTCTGAATCAACTCAAAAAGAAATTCCCTAGGCTGGGCAGAGGGAGGGCTCAGGGGATAAAGCTCCCAGAGTCCTCTCCACTGGACTCCTTGCTAGAGTGTCCTATAGCTGTGGTGACTATCCCCTTCCCCCTCACCTGTCCTGGGATCTCCTAACAGATGTCTGAAGTAAGGGAGGGGGATTGAGGGGATGAGGAGAGGATCTGGGATGCAGGTGTGGAATGAGAGAGGATGTTGATCAGATAGACACGTGACCTAGTGAGTTCTGTCCTGGGACCTCAGCCCAGGCCTCACTGTTAGTCACGAGGGTCCTGAACTCTGCTCTGGCTCAGCCATGGAATCTCACCCGTGCCTGAGAGTGACAGGGGAGGGTCACAGGCCTCAGCTCACGTACAGTCTCCACACTCCATCTGTGGTGACCAGGGTCGGCTCGATCACACTTATGGTGTGAGTAGCCGCTGGACCTGACCAAATTCAGTTCTGAGAGCACACATGAAGCCAGACCCAGCTGTGTGTGTGTGAGTCTGTAATCTGAGTTCTCTCACAGTGAGACAGGAGATGGAGAGACAGGCAGATCCTCAGAAATTCATAGCTTGGTGCAGGTGTCAAACATGGAGGGTGGGGATGAGCGCTCGAGGTTGACCTCTGACCTAAGCATCTTAACCCCTTTAGGAGCCTTGTGGGGCTTGGTGCTTTGGGCCCACAGTGGCCCCAAATGTCACAACTAAGCTGAGGGTGGATAGGAAGAGTAGGAGTCCCTATGTTCTCCCAAGGGCACATCTAATGACCTAACTTCCTCCCCGAAGGCTCCACCTCCCAAAGGCTCTGCCACCTCTCAGTAACATGAAAGATCGGAACAGCCTTTAGCAGACAGTCCAGACCCAAACTGCAGCCAACCTCCCAAACTGCGAACTAAACACACCCCTCTTCTTCGTAATAAAGTCGCCTGGTTTCAAGTGTGCCATTATAGTAATAAAAACTGAACAGAGTCTGGACCAACATCCCTGTCACAGTAGATCTAAGCTCTGCCTTCTTGTCTCCTTTAGAACAGTGGCTCTCAACCTGTGGGGTCATAACCCACAGGGGTTATGGTGTTGGGGGGGTCACATGACCCTTTCCCCGAGGTCTCCCAAGACCATCGGAAAACACAGATACTTACCTTACAGTTTCTAGCAGTGGCAAAATGACAGTTATACGGAAGCAGCGAATTAATTTTATGGTCGGGGGTGACTGCATGAGGAGCTGTATTAAAGTGTTGTAGCATCAGGAAGGTTGAGAACCACTTATCAGGAGTGATTCACAGTTCTTGCTCTTTACTTGACTCTGTTCTGAACAGTGAGGCCTATGAAGCATCTCCTGGACCCACACAGGCCCTGTTCTTCCTGTTTTCAGTCCTGTACCTGACAAGCTGCTCACATCTTTGAGGGTTGATCAGATCTGGTCCCTGGTTCTCGGAAGTGCACCTTTGTTCCCGGATTCCCTGGCTTTTTAAGAGGCAGATGCAGATGGACACGGGTGGGTACTCCCAAGTGTGGAAGGGAGGAGAGACAAGGGCCAGCACTGCAGGAACCTGGGAAGCTGCCTGCACCATGCCAGGCTCTGCAGAAGGGAAAGGACCCCAGTCCTGCATCTGCTTGGTGTACAGTGTGCTCTCACTTCAAACCAGCTAAGAGGATAGAGCCTGGATCCACATCCAGGAGACACTGAAAGTGTTGGTTCAGACTACTACGGAAGGTTCTAAAGCTTTGTGTTTTGTCCTGAGCTAGCCCCCACCATACATGCAGAGCTGCAGAAATCCAGAGTTTCCGAGCATCCTTTGGCCAGCTCAGCTTTTGCCTGTCCCCAGAAGAAGCCCCCTTTCCTGATGCCCCATGCTTAAGTAACCAGCAACTTTGTCTGTTCATGCCTCTCTAAGAGGTCACACAACAGACAGCTACAAACCTCTGTCACTCATGAAAAAGAAGACTCCACTGATTAGAGAACCAGCCAGTTTATTGGGTTAATTCCAGGAACTCAGGGTTGGATGGTGATGGGGCAGACAGGACAGCTGCTCCAAAGCATGGTTGAAGACTCAAAAAAGGATCAATCCCCTGGAGCTCCTGGATCAGCCTCCAGCCTCATTAGAGAGAGAAGCTGGTGCTGCCCACTTCAGGGCACCAAGACCTCCATTCACACAGTGTCTCCCTCCCCGCCCCCACCCCCAGCTAAGAAGGCTCTGCAGGACTCTGGTGGACAGAGACAGCAGAGTGCAGAAGGGAAACACAGGGACTGGAGCAGCCTTGGCAGCCCTGAGGCTGGGGCATCCCAGGAACCCTAAACATGTATGTCATTATGGTAGAAAGGCAGACATAAAATATACAGTCGGAGTGTGGCTTGGTGGCATAGGATGCCACCGCCATCCATTCACCAGGCTCCGGAATGCCCCTTGAGTATTCTTCAGTGAGCAATGACTCTGATCTTGCCTCCCCAGTCCACGACAGGTCTGGTCCAATGTCCTTGTCTTTGGGTTTCTCTATTCTAGGCACAATGTGTAAGTGTAATCAGGATATTTGTCTTTTCAAGACTAGTTTGTTTCACTCTGCATGAGGTCTTCACAATTCATCCACACTGTCACATGAAGCGTAATTCCCTCCCTGTTAACGGCTGTATAATGTTCCACCTGGTGGCTATGCTGAGGTTTCTTTATCCATCTCCCTGTGAATAGGCACTTTGAAGTCCCAGCCTATTCTTACGTTTAAATCCCATGTACCTGGTGGAGGTATTAACATCCTGGCCACCAGGCAGTGCTAAGTTTTAGGACTAGACCTGTATTCCAACATTGCCACGGGCACTCACCTACTATGTGACTTCAGGAGGTCACCTGGCTTCTAAGAGAGAGTTCAGAAGGCAGTGACCGGGCTTAGGGCAGTGATCATGAACAAGTTAGGTCAGTCACGCCGGTTCACTGTCTCAGGGTCTCTAGTTCAGGCACTGAACTTTCCAAAGTGAACCACAGGCACCCGTGTCAATCAGTCAAAGGCCACAGGGCAGTACCGGATGCCTCTGAGTGTAAAAGTCTGGCTCGGGCCTGAAAACACTGTGGTGTGCAGCCAAGACTCTGGTGCAGGGGAGCAGAGGCAGCCCAAGGTGGCGAGCTGCCCTGCACGCTTCCCCCCAGCTCCCCTCAACCATTATGAAGTAGATGGAAATAAGAAAACTCGGGCCACATTCGTAGCCGGGCTCCAGGGCAGGGGAGTGGCTTGGGTGACTGTGGACACAGGCTCCAGTGTTGAGCAGGGCAGCACTCCAGCCCCTCCCTACCTGACTCCTTCCATCCTGGCCGGCCGTTTCCAGACAGCCAAGCAGTCGGCCAGACTATTTAGTCTGGGTTTGGTGACCCCGTGACTGTGGCAGGGCGGGCTCAGGTTTCAGGGCTCTTGAAATCACAGCAGCCCCCTCTGCTCAGTTCTTACACAAACACCTTTGGGGCACACGGGGCTTCCTGCCACACGGGCCTGCAGGAGCCTCAGCCACAGCTTCCAGCAGGAGCATCCATGCCTCCCAACAAGGCTCTCTTCCTGGGGGTTCTTCTCGGGCCCCCACGTTGCTCTGGGAGGGACTGGACTCCTCCTGGAAGCCTGAGCTCATGAAAGGGAAAACCACAGTTACAGAACAGCATCTCGCTGCTCCAGATGGGGAAACTGAGGTCCCTGGCTGGATTGGCTTATGAGGGTAGATAGCTGAAGGGGACGGGAATTGGGAGGTCAGTTGAGGAAGCCAGCCCCACCACAACCCCTGCTGCCGAACCTTCTGCACTGCTGTGGCAATTGTAGCTGCTTGGCTATTCTATTGGGGACAGGGGAATCTTGTCTTTGGGATCTTCCCTGGGTGAGAAAGAGTACCGTAAGGTGGTCAGTGTGGAAGGGTTGTCAGTGGCTCAGCATCTTAGCAGGTTGATACCAGTTAATTCCTTAAACCCAGTACCAGCCACCAAGCAACCCCACACAAGGTAATACTGAGTGTAGGGGGTTTCAGGACAGTGCAAGTCTCCCACAGAAATGATCTCAGGAGCCCGAGGAAGGCGTTGTATCTGCCCTCTGTTCTTTAGGTGAAGAAGCTGAGGCTCAGAGATGGCAAGTGATCCACAAGGTTTGCACAGCCAGCAAGCTCAGGAGCAAAGCTTTCCCCATTAGTTCTTTATGTCCAAGGCTATCCCTGGGATAGGGAAGGTGGAGCTCCTAGGCTGTGTTCATGCTTCCATGTTCCTTTCCTTCCTTGATATTTTCACAATGCCCGAGTAAAGCAATGCCATTCAACAAGAACCAGCCTGATGTGTGCTGGTTCCTCACTCAGCACCCTGCTAAACACGTCACGATTACCAGCCTATAAATCCCCTCCACAAGCACAGCACCCAGCCAAGGAGGACTCCAATCCTATCTCCTTGCCAGGTGTTATGGCACATGCCTGCAATCTCAACGCTCAGGGGGCTGAGGCAGGAGGATTGCTGTGAGTTCAAGGCCAGCTTGGGCTACATAGCAAGATCCTGTTCAAAGACACTCCAACTTCTCCAAACATTATCAGTGCTGATGTCCATGTTCAGATGCACAACTTTGTAGGGCCTTTCTAGCTATCCATGTCTGCAATGTTTTGGAAAAAAGAAAAGAAAAGAAAAAAGAAAAGGAATGAGGGAATCAATTCATTTTGTGACTGGGAAAAAAAGGTTAAGATAAAACAGAAGAGGAGGGGGAGGAAGGAGAAGAAGAGGAGAAAGAGGAGGAGGGAGAAGAAGAAGAACGAGAAGAAGAGGAAGAAGAGGATGAAGAGGATGAAGAGAAGGAGAAAGAAGAGGGGGAGGAAGAGAGGAGGAAGAAGAGGAAGAGAAAGAGGAGAGGAAGAAGAAGGAGCAGGAGCAGGAGCAGGAGCAGGAGCAGGAGCAGGAGCAGGAGCAGGAGCAGGAGCAGGAGCAGGAGCAGGAGCAGGAGCAGGAGCAGGAGCAGGAGCAGGAGCAGGAGCAGGAGCAGGAGCAGGAGCAGCAGCTGATGATGGGGATTAAGCCACATTTCAAAACATCCCCAGGTGGTACATTTTGAACTTGGAAAGTCAAAGCTCAATTCCAGAAAGTTCTGTGCCAGGAGAATTGTTTGTTCCTTAGAGTCTCTGGGTTTCTGGCTGGCTTGGCTGTGGAGCTTGGCTGCAGGTGGAGGAGGGGACCCCTCTGTTTCCCCAGGCCCAGGCTCTGCCCCCCTTCCCCCAGCATTGTGTTCCAATTGTCGACTCAGCAAAACGGCCACCCACTCCCTCCCTGCTCCGATGGAAGGCGATTGCCTGCTAGCCAATTAATTCCGATTTAATTGCTTCACTCTGAGATGCAGGCCCCAACAGCTAATCTGGCAGGGGGGTGGCGGGTGGTTAGCCAGGCAGATGCTGCCCTGTAGCCCTGGGGGAGATGCTGGGAGAGGCAAGAAAAAACATTCCACTCTGCAGGGCCCTGGGGGCTCTGGATGGAAAGATCGTTGTCATTAGGGTGGTTCCTAAGATGACCCATGCCAGGGCCCAAGGAGAGCTTAGACAGGTAAGGGATTGTCATGGTCCAGCTTCTTAGGGCTCTGGCTTCCTTCTGGAATCTTCCACCTTTCACCCAGCTCAGCTGCTAGAGCAGGGGGCCATCTCCGTAAGGCTGTGGCCACAGGTCACCTAGATCTGGCCTAAAGTAGGTCCTTACTGAATAGTGATTAACCTATTGAACATTGTTCTCTCCCAAGACTCCGCGTGGAAGCCATTATGTGGAGTTATTGAGGGTTGTGAGGGGTGGGGTCGTTGGCTGGTTCCGGCCAAGGAACGTTGTTCTCTTTGGACTGTCGGGTCTCTTTTGCATTTGTCCACTACCTGACTCTCATCTCTGTCCTGACAGAGGGGCCGGGAGAACGGCTGTCCGGATTAGCGGTACTTCCTACAGAGGAAACTCAGTGTTTGTGTATCTAAACTTTGACCTCTGGTGCATGCAGCCATTAATAAGGGGTTTCAGGAGGCTGGAGAGGGGGCATGGGGCCTGGCCCGATGGTCTCCACCTCTATGGGCAAATGACTCCAGGATGGAAGGGTTTCAGGGAGCCAGACAAAAAGACAATGGACGTGTGGGTGACAGCCTGCGAGGGTGGAGGGGAGAGGAAAAGGGGCTGTGCAAACAAAGGACTGGAAGAGGGGAATTTGGATTGAAACAAAGCCAGCCGGGAACAAAGGCTGAGAAGAGACACGGAAGACAAGGCATCGGAAATAGAGTGGGCAAAAGAAGCTTCCAGAATGTTTTCTGCTCTTCCGACAGTTGAGCTAAACACGCAGCAAGGCCTTAAGTCTTGCCTTGGACCCCCAGCCCAGAGCTGGTACCCGCGGGCTCCCAGGAACCTCAGGGCAGACTGCTGGGGCAGCATCCTCTTCATAGCATGGCCTATTTGATTGGGTAGTGGGCGACAGCAAGGGCGACGCCCACCCAACTTTATGGCAGAGGCCGAAGCCTTGAGAGTCGGCTTCCCTAAATGCTTGAACCTCTCCAGGCTCCTCCCACCGAGAAAGTGGGTCCCAGAGGAACAGCCTACAGCCGCCTCAGCAAACACCTAGTGCAACCTGTCTCTCATTTGCATATTAGCAGCCTTAATTCGGAGGAAATATGCAAATGTATGCAAAATGAAATTCATCTCTTAATGACACGAGGCGATTAAACAATTTTTATGCTTAAATATTCTGTTTAATGAAATCAAACAGACCTGCGTGCGTGACATCTCCTCCACAGCACAGAGAAATTAGTGTTGAACGTGGACGGCGGCTGCGGCACCCTATGTGTGCCCCAGATCTGTTGTGCCTTTTTGGTGAGAAGAAAGAGAGAAAAAGGCATGTTTTTGATAACCAAAGGAACTGAAAATTAGATTACTGAAAACTGCTAAAAGTTAGATGTGCTTTGCTTTTGTTTCTGTTTCCCAGAGGCACCACCATCCCCATGTGCCACAAAAAGGCTTTTGGGACCAGGGCTCTCCAGGCAGGGGAGAGAGGCAGCAGGGGTTTCCAGTCACAGCCCGGAGACCCAGAAATGGAGCCAAGAGCTCTCTGTGCTTCAGTCCCCGGGGCTCTGGCTGTGCCCTTTTCTAGAACTTTCTTGTTTTGCTCATCTGTATAGAACAGATACAGATACAGGTTCTTGCTTGTCCACCGCAAGATAATGGGAAGCTGTTTTATTCTTAGCCCTGCTGGGTAAAAAATATTTTTGATCTGAACCTGGCAGGCAGGCGGGGAGAGGAGGAGGGGAGAGACAGACTGAGGAAGGGAGAAAGAGGAGAAAGAAGAGGAGAGAGACCAGGGAGCACACAGGAGGGAAAAGAGGTTGTGGGTGCTATCTGCCTCAGCTTTGCCTGATCTGTGACCCCAGTGTGGCAGCATCAGGGAATTGAGACTTCACACAGGTGAGGAGCCTTGTAGGCAGACACTGGGCTTGGGGGAGTCCAAATTCAATGACATCACCCGGCGTGTGTGTGTGTGTGTGTGTGTGTGTGTGTGTGTGTGTTGCGTATGTGTGCTAAAGCTGGAACAGTCAAACCTGGAGCCCATGCTGCGGGGATGTGTGTGGATCAGCTCCCGCTTACCTGAGGGATTCTGGGACATCTGGGCAAAT
The DNA here is from genome assembly GCF_011762505.2 of Arvicanthis niloticus. Classification (NCBI taxonomy): domain Eukaryota; kingdom Metazoa; phylum Chordata; class Mammalia; order Rodentia; family Muridae; genus Arvicanthis; species Arvicanthis niloticus. The sequence goes on from NC_133432.1 coordinate 2,483,994, forward strand.
CAGTGGGAGTTCTATAAGAAACACCCCGGATCCTGGGGAAGTCTGTGTGGGGACCAGTCCTCATCAGAAAGGGTTCAGATCCATCTATGTCGGGGTGCATGAGCCCCTTTCCCAGCAGGCACGGTACATACTCAAGCGGGCCTGTGGTACCCGCTTGACAAGGTGCTTGGCTCTGAAATGTTACAAAAAAAAGTCCTTTTGACTTTACATTTGGAAGTAAGGTCTCCCCCCAAACGCCCATGAGTGCTTCCTCAAATTCCTGAGAGACTCTTCCCCTAACCAACGAAGACATTCATTCTTGGACCAGGAGATGCTCACTTTAAGGGGAAAACATATCTCTGCAGAGGCAGAGGCAGAGAGGCAGAGAGGCAGAGAGGCAGAGAGGCAGAGAGGCAGAGAGGCAGAGAGGCAGAGAGGCAGAGAGGCAGAGAGGCAGAGAGGCAGAGAGGCAGAGAGGCAGAGAGGCAGAGAGGCAGAGAGGCAGAGAGGCAGAGAGGCAGAGAGGCAGAGAGGCAGAGAGGCAGAGAGGCAGAGAGGCAGAGAGGCAGAGAGGCAGAGAGGCAGAGAGGCAGAGAGGCAGAGAGGCAGAGAGGCAGAGAGGCAGAGAGGCAGAGAGGCAGAGAGGCAGAGAGGCAGAGAGGCAGAGAGGCAGAGAGGCAGAGAGGCAGAGAGGCAGAGAGGCAGAGAGGCAGAGGGAGGCATTGGGGAAGGAAATCATGGGAGATGGAACTCAGTACCTCAGTCTCCAAGATGATATGGGGCCAGAGGACCTTAGATTTTCTCTGAATGGTGACCTCAGCAGATGGGCCTGGGGGATGAGCTTTCAATTCTGATAGTTTACAACTTCAGCCCCCAACAGACACCATCTGAGAAGATAATAGAGGTAGTGAAGGCTGTGTACCCTGTTGTGGCTACACTCCGTATGCACCCATGGCAGCCATGGGCGAAGGGACTGTCCTTCTCTGCAAGAGGAGACCTCAGGAGCTTCAAGCAACATGTGCCTTCATTGTCAAGAGCGACTGGGTCTCACAGGAGTCCGTAGGAATCACAGCCATCCTGACCTTGCCTGCCCTAACAGGAGTCTCCTGTGGCCTCAAGCCCCCAGGGCAGAGCTTTTCATGTTATAGGTGGAGTCAGGAACCAACAGGTGGCTCAAGGTCACATAGCCACTGTTTGGCTGCAAAAATAGGCATCCAGGTACGGTATCTTTGGGCTAGCATGTGGCAGTCACCTCAAGTCCCGAAAGCAGTGTCCAAGGTTTCTTGGTGCTATGTAGCATCTCTGGCTGATAAAGTTTGAGACAAGAATCTCTAATTTTTTTCTCTAACTTTCATTAGACATGAGAAGAAATGTTTGTAATTGATACTTCACGTATACAAGATTTTATAGAGAACCTATCAGCTTCTTTGTGCTTCAGGTGACAGCCAAATAAGAGGGCACATCACTTTAATGTCCTTCCAGAGACCACAGCACTGGGATGGGGAGCAGAGTCCGGACCTTTGGCTGAGTGTCATTGAGCTGCCAGACCGATTCCCTGAAGACTGGCACCTTAGTGTGATGGCCGCCACTCTAGTCTGATGGCTGCTGCTCTAGTCTGATGGCTGACACTCTAGTGATAGAGAAGCCATGGGCGTGCCCATTGACTCATTGACTCATTGACTCATTGACTCATTGACTCATTGACTCATTCAGCATTGTTTGCGGCAAGCTCTAGCAGAAGCACATGGATGGGGAACAGCAGCCGTCACAAGCCTAACAGCTAAGAGGAGGTGATTCGGTGCGTACTTCAGAACAATAAATGTAACTGGCACAAATTCAGTGCTGCAGCTGAGGGCTTCCTACGTGTATCGAAGCTGGATATACAAACACAGCTGGGATTCATGGGACAGGAAAGGGTGGATCCAAGAGAACAGGACCCAGAGGACGGCACAGGGGTGAGGAGGCACAAGGCTACAGAGCTCAACAGGGACTCAGAGAAGCTATGAGTGTGTAGATGGATGGCCGAAAGCTAAGGCAAGGGGCAGAGAGGTCCCCATGCTCAACTGCCCTCTGTTGGTGAGCATCCATGGCACCCCAAGAGGGCATCCGCAGCACACCCAGAGGGGCAACTGTGGCATCCCCCAGAGGGGCAACCATGGCATCCCCCAGAGGGCTTTCTGTGTGCAGAACCCACAACTCTTGGGTTTGAAGAAGAGTCAGAAGCTGCTGTTAGCATTGTGGCGTCTTGCAGAGCACTCTGTCCTGGACACACTGGACTGAATGGCTCTGATTCTTTTGGAAAGAGGAAGAAGGAGACAGAGAGAGGGAACTGTCACCTGCTTAGTGACCTGATCCATTTGATTTTGTCGAGACCAGAAACAAGGAACAAGCCTAAGACCAAGACCACACAACCTCTTCAAAAGACTGGCTGGCTCAGCCACCAAAACACAGTGTTTCTGCATTCTCTCTCTCTCTCTCTCTCTCTCTCTCTCTCTCTCTCTCTCTCTCTCTCCTCTCTCTCTCTTTCTTTCTCTCTCTCTCTCTCTCTCATTTTATTACACAATTGGAAACCATTGATTTTCATTACAAAAACAAATAAATGAACCGTTTTCTCCAAAGCCAATGTCAACTGTCATCTCACTGAAACACTTCCTTTTCCTGAGCGCCCATTATCTGCTAGTGTAGAGCAGAGAGGGACCCACAGCCTATGGCTGGTCAGCACCCCAGCTGGACATCCAGCTCTCTCTGCCTTTGCCCTGAGCATCCAGCCCCTCCTATGATTGGGCCCCTTAACTCTGTAAAGTAACCACACAGTTGGGGCGAAACATCTTCCTGCTATAGGAAGATATGGGAAGGAATTGGGTGGATTACTCCTTGCCATTGCAGGGCCTTACCACCGACACCCCGTGCTCCCACCCACTCCTCCTATGCTGCCCTTCACCCAGCCTCTCCTCCTTCCAGGGCTTTAGCAATTTTGCATTGCTTAAGACCCTGTTTCCTGTGGAAGCATGTGAGAATCTGCCAATAAAACCCCACTGCCAAGCCCTCTCCACCTAGACCACACTAAGGTTGCTTCTCTGACTGAGAGGACATACAGAAGTTATCTAGAGCTTCTCCAGGCCGGAGCAGTAGGACAGGCTAAACCCCAAGCCCTGCTCCTCCTGATCCCGTGGGCTTAACGACTCGGGTAGACCTCCTTTGTACCCCAGCCCTGAAGGTCCTTCAATGCTTTGCTGTTCCATGGTCCTCCTGTTTATCCACCCCCACCCCCAGGAAATCCCAGAAGCTTGGGAAAGCCAGACAGTTGCTTACTCTCTGGGCCATGATTAATCCGGCATCCTTAGTAGACCCCCATGAGCTGCCACTCAGCGTATTGACCTGCAGCTGTGCAGGTTACTGGACTTCAGGCTCCTTGACTCAGAGAAGAGGGAGGTCAGAGGAAGGATGGACTGAGAGCATCCTTCAGGCTAGGACCAGCTGGGCCCTGCAGCCCAGGTATCCTGACTCCCAGCACTCAACCCTAGGTGGACTCTGTGCCGTCTGACTTCTCCTAAGCCTTAGGTGCAAGTCTGGATTCCTCACACCATTGTTCCCTGTCCCCACACACCGCTCTAGTTACATTCCGTGTTTCCACTTCCATTCAGAACAGCTTCGGGACCTTTGAGCAGCTGTCCCATTTGCCGGGACAAGCATTTCTCAGTGGGATCTCTGCTTAGCTGGCTTCTGGTTATTGAGGATCTCTCTCTGAAGTCCGTGTGTCAGAAAGACCCTAGGGGGTCCCCGATGGTTCTCTCCTGGTGTGACCACCTCTGTGTAATCTCCCTTTGAGTGGGGGCGGGACCTATGGCTTGATACTCACCAATGACTATGACAAAGAAGGCTTGGAGCTACTCCTGCAGGATGCTGGTGCTGTGCTCTATGGTGAGAGGGTGTTCTGCATAGGCCTGGGTCAATCAAGTAAGAGCCCTTAAAGCAGACACGGGGTCCCTCTAAAGAGGAGAGCCTGGTGTGTTCTTTGTCGCTGCAACAGATTATCCAAACCTGGATACTGAAAAAGAGCAGAGTTTATTCAGCCCACAGGTTTGGGAGGCTCCTCCCACCCTGCCTTGTTTAAGGAGCTGGTGGTAGAGAATGCCATGTCTGATGGAGTCACAGCGGGTGGACACATGGTGGATGCTGTCATGCAGGTGCGCCCGTGGCAGGTGGCACCTTAGACGTCATAGTGACGGACTCTGCCATGCAGAAGGGCATCGTGATAGGTCCTATGGTGGATGGAACCATAGCTGGGCACTGAAAGAAACTTTGGAGACCAGAAGTGGATGGTGGGGAGGGCTCTGGCCTGTTCTTGCAACCATCCACTCTCAGAAGAACTGCATTGATTCCTATTAAAGTTAGGGTCTTGGTGATACAATCACTGGGACTTCACCGGCCCCACCCCTTAAAAGCCCCGTTATCTCCCAACATCCCTGCACCGGGGTTCAAGTTTGCAAAGCACAAAAGTTTGCAGGACAGACTCAGACTCCTCCCAAAGCCAAGCCCCGGCAGAGAGCAACTCCCATTAAAGCTCACTGCAAGGCAGTGAGGACATGCCTGAGCCCTCAGTGCTTTCTCTGGTGGACACACAGCAAAGACACCCATCCAACGCCCATGAGGAGCTGGACTCTGATGACCAGATCACTTTATCATGCTTGGCGGCCAATGCCTGCCCCAGTCTTGGTTGAGCCTCTGGATGAAAGCAGAGCAAAGCCCACACTGATGCAGATATGGGACCCCCTGTGACACCAGCCTAGGGTAGATGCCTTACGACCTGACCACAAATGGCTGGCATAGTCTCCTGTGTCCCCACAGTAGGCCTGGCCCCTCTGCTGCTTCCCATGTCTTCCAGTCCTGGGCTGGTCTCTTACTCACACCTCTGAAAGTGTGGGAAGTTACAGGTGTGACCTGGCCTCTTCTTCCTTCCCCCCAAAGACCCAGGGCTGCAGACAGGCTGGATTTATCTGACTTGAGGAGTCCAACACTCGTGCAGGCAGCAGGTGCATGGTATGCACCTTTAAATAAACAAGTGACCCCTTGAAAGTGTGATGTGAGACAGTAAAAAAATCATTTCAAGTTCAACAAAATGTCAAAAAAAAAAAAAAAAAAAAAAAAAAAAAAAAAAAACCCAAAAACCTGTAGGGCAAAATCGTGTGTGTGTGTGTGTGTGTGTGTGTGTGTGTGTGTGTGAGAGAGAGAGAGAGAGAGAGAGAGAGAGAGAGAGAGAGAGAGGGGGAGTGTTAGGGGAAGCTTGGGAAGTCCTTCAGAGTTCTATCCCTGAAAGGCCTGGATGTTCTGCTCTAAAAGGTAGTGGTATCACCAGGACATGGAGGTCCCAAAGCATGCTTTTGCCATGATACCATGGTAAGGCTGTAATTGGATGGCACCAGGCCAGAAGAGCAATATGACATTTAACTGGGTCTCAAAAACACCTGTCTCCTGGCTCTGGCTCCTGTCTGGGTCCCTGTACTACATCCTACCTGTGTGACATTCCCTTTCCTATTTGCCTGGTAACTTGACAGCAAACTAAAGTGACTCAACACAGTGGACCACCTCCCGCTACGGTGCAGAACAGACAGACATAGGTCCCATGGTGACTGCAGTTGACCAGCAGAACAGTGAACAGGGGAGCCAGGAGCATGCCCTTACTCAGCTGTGCACAAAATGAGAGTGTTGGGCACGGGGCAGTTGTGTAGTGAACACTGGACCACAAGGTCTCAGACCAAGGCAAACACTGGATGAGTTTGCCAGGCAGCTGCCCTGATTAAGGGCCCGGCTCCAATTCTTTGAAAGTCAAGCCAGCAGGACACCTCCAGGCTTGGCTATAGAGATGGAGAAGGGCCGGCAATTGTGACTCTAGCTGGGGTCTGGAACAGCTTATGAACACTGGGCTCCTGAACACTTGGAAGAAACACCTACTCTTTGCCAAGCCCAGGCTAGTGTAGGCAATAACTTGGTAGCCAGGTAACCATTTTGTCCATGGTGACTACCATGACTTCCTGTGTGGGCCACGACCCCCTAGCAGGGTCTCTGTGTTCACCTTCAGCCCTTGTGGACATATGAGGCATGGAATATTTTTTCTAAATCTCACCAGGTTCCATAATTATCATGCACAAAGTCTTCCCTGTAGATGGGCCTGTCACCCCAGTCCCTGGAATATAGAGGTCTCGAGATACTTAGAAAACGACGCCTTGGACACACACACACAGACACACACACACAGACAGACAGACAGACAGACAGACAGACAGACAGACACACACACACACACACCCCGACCCTAAAGAAAACCCAAACAACAACAACAACAAACAAAAAACAAAAGAAAACGACGCCTGGTCCGGCTTGTTCCTGAGCTGCCACCATGTTCCCACTGCTCCTCGGCTCTGACCGGGGCTCCAGCTAGCTAGATGTGCAGGCCCTGGCACCCATGAGACGCCAGCTCGGGGGATGGCTCTGCCAGTCCTCCACACTGCATCCACAAAGCTCAGCTGAACCCCAGACAATATCTAACAGTCTCGTAGTTCCAGGTAGAAATGATACTCTTAAAGCTTAATGATTATCTAAAGAATTTATATATTTAGAAATGCTCAATCAACAAGGTGCCTACACAATTAGAGTTGTTACCCAATATCTAACCTATTGATAGAAGTTGCTATCCAGGACAGCTTTTGACCCATCCACGGTTCTCCATGGCTGATAGCCTCCTTCTTCTCCTCCTCTTCCTTTCTTTCTCCCCTCTCCTTCCTCTTTTTCTTCCCTCCCCTTCCTCTCTTCTTCTCCCAGCTCCACCTCCTCTTCTACTGTCTAATCACCGAACTCCACTGCAAATACAATGTAGCAGAATAAGTATCCTGCTACACTGGGAGACTGAGGCAAGACGATCCCAAGTTCTGACCCTGTCTGGGCTACAGAGTGGATTCCTAGGTAGAAAGTGCTAGGTGGTAGCTTTGTGGCAGAGCACCTGCCTAGCATCCACAAGGCCTCATGGGGTTTTGTTCTTCCTGGCTTCTATCTCAGAGCAAAACTCAGAGGGTTGTGATTGGCTGCACGTCATCCCCAACCTGCTCATGGCTCCCAACATGGTTCACTCTCTCCCTCCCTGCATCAGCCTCTCCTGAGCCATGACAACTTCCTCTGTGATCCCCAACACTCTCCCTGATGTCATAGCAAGTCCCCATACACTCCCTGTCTTTATACCAGGGTTTTACTTGAAGCATTTCCTGTCATTTCCTCACAATCCACTGGCTTCTTGTCTTCCACTTGAGTTTGAATGCTGATTTGGTCATGGAAGGTTCCAGAACTGGTGCTTAATAGGTGCCCCAAATCTCTGCTGAGCATGGATGCCACAGCCTGGCATCCTGCACAGACTCTCTTGTCTGGAGTCCTACTACTCCTGGAGACCCCTTTGCAGACCAGAGATGAACAAATTATGGAATCATCATCTATATTTTACAGGTGAACAAACAGGCCCAGACATGAGAAGTCTGATGGTGTGCCCAGTACTCTTTGGTGGGTAACAGTGATGTCACTTCTGATCCTGGTCCTGCTTCTCAGGGATACACCCACTGCCACACCATGTACAGTCATGTCAAGTGAACAGGGTGGTGGGACACTCAGAGAGACCACCCCTCAGAGACCACACAATAGGATACTCAAGCCAGCCTGCCTCTCCCCTGAGCCTCCTACCCTGTTTGACCCATAGCACACCATAGTTACTGGCCTGTGACTCTTCCCAAGTCACCTTGTATGTCTGCTGGCTTTCCATTACTGTAACAAATACCTGAGATAAATCAAATTAAAAAAGAGACAAGGTGAAATTTGGCTCAGAGGTTTTAAGTCTGTGGCTGATTGGCTCTGTTGCTTTGGGCCGGTGGTTATGGTGTGAGGATTCTGCAGAGGCTCCATCACCAATAGCTAGCATGAAAGATGAGGGTCCTGCTATCCCCTTTAAGAGCACAGTTCCCCAAGACATAACTCTCTTACTAGACTCTACCACTCATGGGTCTCACCACTGCTCTGTAGCATCAGGATGAGAACACGACACGTAGCTTCAGCGTGGGGTTGGGTGGCTACATGCCATGAAGATAGAAGACAGAACTTGCTACGAGCTGGTGGCCCTGGACCCTGTCCAGTCTTTCTACGCCACCCTCTGCCACTTGGTGATGATTCTGTGGGCAGGTGACCTACAGTCTTGATCTGGGCTCTTTGCTTTTATGTTACACACATGCATTGGGTGAAGACAGAGCCTGCAGAAACTCCTCTGGCTTGGTGAACCATTGAGCAATGAGCCTGGGGATCCTGAAAGCCCTCTGGGAACCACAAAGACTATGTCCAGACTTTAACGCACACTTTTACTCTGCAATGGACTAAAGATGCATCTGTGGAGTTGATCACCATGTCTGACCTGGAGTCCAGGTTGGTAAGGATCACTCAGTGGGTTTTGTTGGGTTTGTGTTTGTTGAATGAATGTTCAAACCGAAGGACTCACACTCTGAGGGCATCTGTTTTCCAGGCTGTGTGCTAGGACACTCAGCAGGGTTGACCAAGAGCTGTCACAAGGAGAGTGTGTGGCCATGTCCCAACCATGTCCATGTAACTACTGAAGACACAGAGGTCCAGGAAGCTGAAGCACCAGGTACAGGACCCCAGAGCTGGGAGAGATGTGGTTAGTCCCCAGACCCCATCACACTGTGGTTCTGGTTTTCAACCACACCCTCATGTTAGCACCAGAGTACAGTCTCTCGAGTAATGCTGTGGGACAAGCAGTACAGGTGTCCCCAAAGCACAACCCTTGGCAGAGCAGCCCTAACAGACAACCTCCCTCCATAGCCCAGATGGAGGTTACTGTCATCTTCCCTGGAGTAAAGGACATTTCAGAATTGAACAGTGAAACACAATGGCAGTTTTATGCTGTGAGAGAGACTGCATCACGGAAAACATGATGTCAGCAGGTGGATCTTCTTTCCACTACACCACCAGGTCTTGCTGAAAGTGAGCCCCCGACCCAGGCAGCCAGCAGCTTGTCATGTGACGTCCCGGCTCTGATATGCCTGTATTAGAGACGTGTCTCTTGCAAGACCCCTAACAAAGCATCTTAGGAAGAAAGAAGTTGTTGTGATTCAGTCTGACGCAGTTGGGTGGAGAAGGCGTGGCAGAGGAGAGTGAGGAGAAAGGTCACAGGTCACATTGCTTATACAGTCACACGGCAGAGAGAGCAACGCTGGTGCCTGCTCCTCTCTGTTCAGTGTAGGACTCCAGTGGTGTTGCCCACATTGAAACGAGGTCTCCTATCTCATTTACCCCAGTCTAGAAAACTCACTTCCAGACACACCAAAGGTTTGCTTCCGTGATTATTCTAAACCTTACCAAGTTAGCAAGCAGAATTAGCCACTACAAAGCTCTGCTCGGACACCCTCAACCTCCCTACTCCACCTTCTCTCTAGTCTCATAGGCACTTTAGTGAAATCACTGAACAGTTTTGTAATGTCTTCCCCACCAAGCATGGCGATAGACACGTGCCAATGAATTCCCCAATAAAACCACTGCAAGATAGAGTTGGAGACGGGCAGTCTAGTCAACACCACAGAGGATCCCGTTGGGTAGTACAAAGCATACCTCAGAGTGTATATGTGAAGCGTTTCCTGAGAGGTGACCTGAGAGGGATATCCTACTAGAATGTGCACAGCAAGCTGGAACCATGACAGGATAAAGAGGGAAAGGAAGAAAGCTGGCGTGTGGGCTTTGGGCTTCTACTCTGCTCTTGGATTCTGTGGGGATGATGTTCTGTTTCTGCTACTGTGAGGTAAAGCTTTGTCACAAGCCCAAACACAGAAATTATAAGCTGAGGACCAAGCCCTCCAAAACCCTGAATCAAAGCACACCTGGCCTTCCCTAAGTTGCCTGTTACAACTGTTAGTAGCAACAAAAGCTGACAACGCATAATTTCCCAGTGGTCTTGACCTGAAATCTTCCACCCACCAATATATACATTTGTCCACATAATCCTCCACTCATTCACTCGCCTGTCCATCTACCTACCCATCTACCAACTCATTCACCCATCTATTTACCCATCCAAACACACGTCCGTCCATCCACCCATCCAACCAACTGTCCATCCATCCACCCACACATTTTTTAAATTCTTTGTAAAAGGGATTATTTATTTATTTTATGTATGCAAGTACACTGTTGCTGTCTTCAGACACACCAGAAGAGGCATCAGATCCCATTACAGATGGCTGTGAGCCACCATGTGGTTGCTGAGAATTGAACTCAGGACCTCTGGAAGAGCAGTCATTGCTCTTAACCGCTGAGCCATCTCTCCAGTCCAACCCACCCAAATATTTATCAGTGTATCCATCCATCCATCCATCCATCCATCCATCCATCCACCCATCCATCCACCCATCCATGCACACACCCACCCACCCATTCACTCCCCCTCTATCCAATCATGTGCTAAACAGTGTGGTAAGGCTTTTCTGAAACTACCCAATGAAAAACTGATAAGCCCAAGTCTCTGCAATCATCACCCATTTTGCTCATGTGCTTCCGTTTAAGAGACAACCCTCATGCTAAAGCCTCAAGTAACATGTCTCTCCCTGCTGCTTCTCTCCTCTTGTGTTTTTCCCAAGCATTGATGACATCATACTCAGCATGTATTCTTTGCTCTACCTGACACCCCCTGCTCCCCACTGTCTTTTCATAATCCAGAGTGTTCCCTGACACAGAGGGAGTACTCCATAAGATGCAAACTAGAATAAGGATGTGGACAAGACCCAGAATCAATCACCATGAAACAGAATCATCATGTTTCCCACATGAGATTAGAAAGAATAGCTTGAGTGGTGGAATATGTGAATAAGTGGATATATTGGATGGATGGATGGATGGATGGATGGATGGATGGATGGATGGATAGATGGATGGATAGATGGGTGGATGGATGGATGGATTGGTGGGTGGGTGGATGGATGGGTGGATGGATGGATGAATGGTTGGATAGATGAGTGGATGGATGAATGGATAGATGGATGGATGGATGGATGGATGGATGGATGGATGGATGGATGGGAGAGTGGCTAGATGGATGGATGGGTAGATGGTTGGATGGATTGGTGGGTGGATGGATGATTGAATGGATGGATGGATAGATGGATGGATGGATGGATGGATAAGTGGACTGAATAATAGAAAGATCCAACTCATGGACTCTGCATCCTCCAAGCTGGGTGGTATTCCCTTCTCAGGGACAAGCACAGTTCCTGTCACATTCTTCTCTGGTTCTTTCCATCTTGGTCTTTTCAGTTCCTTTGGAATTGTACTGCATTTTTTTTTTCTGGAGTCCAGAGTCATCTCACCAGGGAAAGGGAATTTTGGCAGCCCCTGCTCCTGTGTCGTCATAGTATAGCTGCACCCCACAAGCCCATGCCTTCTTCATGAGACAAAAAAGGGTATGTGTTGATGGCCAATACCTCATACATCCTAGGAGTGTGCGCTGGGACAGGGTTCAGACACTTCCAGAGCCTGAAGGCAGATACCAAACACTCTTAATGGAGGCTTTTGCTTCCAGGAGGAAACTGTTCATCAAAGAAACCAACTTGAGAACAGGACCACAGGGCCCGGAGCCATGCTCAGCATTGTCTAGGTGGGCTGCATCCACTGTTCCCTAGGAGGGAACAGGCTGAATGTTAGTCCTGTCCTGGGGACCCTCTGCTTACTTTCCCCCACAGGCCTCTGCCACTAAGCCATTTCTCTTAGGGTATCACTGCCAAGGCCATTAGTTGGGGTGTTCTGCTACAGTCCCAGATGCAACTGCATGTATCCTGAGAAGGAATCTGGGTACTATTTGCCATGGATAATAAACAATGTCTAGATAAGTCCAGCCATGTGACCTTGGATTGGGAGCACCAGACCATGAAAAGTCTTTGACAAAACCCTTTTGCCTCAAGAGGCTGAATCCTAATTACAGGTCATTATTGTCACTTGACCTACTTGGACTGCTATTTCTCACGCCGAGCATAGGGATGTCCTTCCTTGCACGTTCTGTTTTCTGAAGGCCAGTTGAACACACCAAGCCTCCTTCTGCTCCGCTCCTCATGGCTCACGATCACATTTGTACTCAAAGATCCAACCTCTCAAGTTTAGCATCATAGAACAGGTGTTGAGCTGGGTTGGCAGTGGGTAGGCTCAGGGATCCGTTGGAGGCAGGCTTTGTTGCTGTATTATATGAGATCGGGGTCACTATTGTATCTGTCTCCTAGGGAGGAAGCTGAAGTTGTATATCTCAGGGGTTGGGGTAGGTTATCCTCTGTAGGACCAGAGAGAAACACTGAGTGCTTTGCAGACCATAAAGAGTTTACTTCTAGAAAACTGGAGGCCTTTGGAACTCTGGGCTCACAGCTTATCACCTGCAGTTGGTAGTCCTCAGAGCCATAGTGCAGAAGCATCCAGCATGGAGTTCTGAGAACATGTGTCTCTCTCGTGTCCCTGGTTACCGTATTGGTGTACGTTCATGGGGTTAGTTCTGTGTGTCAACTTGACCTGGCTACAAGGAACCCAGATATTTTGGCTAAAAATGATTTCTGAGTGTATCTGGAGTGTCTGAGTGCCCATTCTTGAGGTGGGGGCAGGGACAAGGACAAGGTTAAGATGGAGGTGATGGGCTGAGAAATGCAGGGTGTCTTCTTTCAGTGGAATGCATGCTCCTGTGCTTCTCATCCTTTTGTGGACCACATCCTCCTGTGGACTACATCTCCCTATGGGCCATACTCTTCTGTGGCCTTCCCCTTTGTGGACCACATCTCCCTATGGGCCATACTTTTCTGTGGCCTTCCCCTTCGTGGACCACATCTCCCTATGGGCCATATTCTTCTGCCTTCCCCTTCGTGGACCACATCTCCCTTTGGGACACATGCCCTGTGAACTGCATTCCTTCCTCTGTGAACCCCATCTCTCTGTGATGATGTGGAAACATCTGGTTTCTTTGGAAAGTCGGCTGTGTCAAACGATGTTTTGCTGGGGCACACAAGTGAAAAGGATGTGTTGCTAAAACCGACATGGGAAAGAATGTTTTCCCGAAGCAGACACAGGTGAAAGGATGTTTTGTTATAGCAGACACGTGAAAGGACCTGTGATGAAGGAGTATATTTATGACCTCACAGACAGTGGGAGACGAGCACTGAGTATTGGTTTGCTTTGCTCTGCCTCGCTGTTCTTCTCTAATGGCAGCCATGTACTGGTTCATAGTACACTGTGTTGCTGAGCTCTGCTTGTGGTGACACCATGGAGAAACTCCCCAAAGAACTTCTCATGAGGTTCCTGTGGCTTCTTGCCACTACTGTGGCCTAGGGCAGGTTGGCAAGCCATGTGGTTTCTTTGGGATTGAATTGCAGCTACTGGTTCGTGTGTGGTGACTGCCAAGTGGACTGGACTGAGGCTGCTGGATCATATTTGGTGTTTTCCATGCAACTGAACTGCTGATATCCCGACAACAAAGATTGGTTTTGCCCCTGAAAGAACTATTTCCAAAGAGGTCTACTTCCCCTCCCTACCCACCCACCCCTGTATCCTAATAACTTTTCTCTTCCACTATCTCTGGTGGGTGGTGTTCTAGAAGAGAGGTTAGGTTGGAAAACAGTTATGCCTACATAGTGGGTCACATCCTTCTGTGGACATCCCTTGTGAACCACATCCCCCCTGTGGACCACACCCCCATGGGCTACATCTCCAGTATACCACACCCATCCCTCACCCCATGAACTCTAGGTAAGTTGCTGTGTTTTGTGAAGGTCTAGACCAGAGCCTCATGCTTGCTAGCTGATCATTATACTGCCAGGTGGCTTCCCAGCCAAGTGCCATGCAGGCCATTGAAAGCTTGACACACATTTCTTCTCTCACTATCTTTAAACTGGAACCAAGATTTTGGATTTTCAGTGTGCACTTGGTTAATTCTTTGGGTTGTGATCTTCGGGGTCTCAGACCACTTGGTTCTTCTGAGCTGCACGCTGATCCCCTTAGAGGAGCATACAGCTACCATGAGAATCTTGACTGACCACACGTACCTGCCTTTTAGAAGGAAGAATCTGAGGCTCTGCCACTGCATGCCTGTGTGAATGTGGGAAGTGGCAACCAGAAGAGCTCAGAGTCCTAGGGACCAGTCTCACTGTCTTTACCTGAAGGGGCCACACAGCTGGGGCATAGAAGACACTGAGGAGTGAATTTGCCAGGGAAGGGACCTCTGTGTGGATTCTCAGCTCTCCACCCTGGCTCCAAGGGCCTTCTCTACCTCCTCAATTCCTGACTCAACTCTGTCCCTCAGCCATCTGTACCATGTCCCCTGTGTACCAGCTGTGGTGAGGAGTTCTGCCTCCCCCTAGGTCCCTGAATTCCCATGGCCACACAAACATATCTCCTTTCCTTCCCCTCTCCGTCCTCCCTTCTTCCTTTTCCTCTTCCTCTTCTCCCTCCTCCTCCTTGTCCTCTCTAAGATGAGAGGAACCTTGCTGGTCCTGCTTCACTTCTCTGCTGTGAATCTGCCAGAAGTGGGATGCACGTATCCCTCCCTTTCTTGGGATGGGGCCTGAGAACACAAATCTTATTTGAGCAGGGATAACTGGCAGAGAGAAAGCCACTCCCTCCATACACTGAACTGAAAGGCAGGAGGAGGAGCCTTGTTGGAGGACCCAGGCCAATACTACAGGGTAGGCTAGCAGTGTGCAGAGCCTGGGTCCAGCTCAGGGTCCTGCCTTAGTAAGAATAGCTGGCCTAAGCATTGTTGGTGAACAAGTACCCTTCGGTGACCTGTGGGGTTTGTGTTGTGTGTACTAGTGTATGGTGTGTGTATGTGTGCTGTGTGGTGGTGTGTGTATGTGTTATGTGTTGTGTGTTTGTGTGTGATATGATGTGTGTATATGTTTATATGTGCATGCATACATGTGCTTCTGTGTGTGGGGGTATGTGGTGTGTGTGTGTGGGTATGTAGTGTATCTATGTTTGTGTGAGCGTGCATGCATGTGCTTCTGTGTGTGTTGTATGTATTGTTGTGTTGTATGTGTTGTATGTATGTGTGCTGTGTGGTGGTGTGTGTTGTATGTGTTGTGTGTATGTGTTGTATGTATGTGTTTGGTATGGTGTGTGTATATGTTTATGTGTGCATGCATGCATGTGCTTCTGTGTGTGTGGTGTGTGGTATGTGGTGTGTGGGGGGGGGTGTATAGTGTATCTATGTTTGTGTGAGCGTACATGAATGTGCTTCTGTGTGCATTGTATGTATTGTTGTGTGTGTGGTATGTGTTGTGTGTGATATGGTGTGTGTAATGTATGTGTATATGCATGCATGTGCACCTGTGTATGTGGAGTGTGTGTGCATGTTAGTGTGTGTGTGTGTGTGTGTGTGTGTGTGTGTGTGTGTGTGTGTAAAATCTCTGGGTACTTAAGAGTGAAAACTCAGAGGAAGGGGAGCAGAAATGTTTTAAGGTCAAACACAGCAGCCAGAACCCCTCATCTTTAAGGAGCGAGGGTCGTGCACTTCATTCAGGAACAAGAACGCTGGAACAGGGAAGCCTGTGATCAGTGAAGGGAAGGCACTCTTCTTAGTGTTTTAGAAACAATGTGTCTATGTGGGCCCCACCATTGTTCCTTTTATGTCCCCAGAAAACTTGCCAGCTGCAAGTAGATGTCCCTTTGCAGAGGGGGAAAGAGAGGCTCTGAGGGGGGCAGAGGCCTGCTTAGGCCATGGAGGTTTCAACATCACAGGGAGGTGCAGGGCTGGAGGGTGGAGTGGAGAAGCGAGGAGACTGGGGAACACCAATCTCCAGCATGGGTGTACTGTCCCAGCCCTCCTTGGTAGCCTGACCCTCCTGCTAGCCCTGCTCTGCTGACTTCCAGGAGCCCTGGCTTCCCAAGCCTCCCAGCTTCTCTAGGGCACACATATGTGCTGTCTCCATGAAAATCACCCTCTCATAAGTCTTAGCGACTATGAAGTCTGCAGGGGCCTTCAGTCAACATCGGACATTTTGATGGGACAACCAAGGCCCAGAGAGAGCAGCAAGCTGCTTGATTCCCAATGCGGTGGGATCCCAATGGGGATGGGAATGGGGATAGATTCAAACTCCCATATCTGTCTTTCTTGGAGGAGCCTATACCACGTCCCCAGGCAGTCACTGGAGCAGATGATGTCACTGGTGTCCAAGGAGCATAGCCCTGACAGACTTTCCAGCAGTGCCTGGGAGCATGAGGAAATCATCCAGATACTATCTCTCCAGATACTCCAGATGCCCCAGATACTCCAGATGCCCCAGATACTCCAGATGCCTCAGATACTCCAGATGCCCCAGATGCCCAGATGCTACAGGTACTCTAGGTACTCCAAGTACTCTAGATACTGTTACTCTTCCTTTTTAAGACTGAAGACTGACACCCAGGGAGGGTAAGAGTTTTATGTATCAAGGTCACACAGCTTAAGGTCATGGCAGACCAGAAGTTTAAGCAGAGTCCTATCTATCATGTCTTTAGCACACATACACTGAGGACTCATTAATGCTTCCTTCAGTGTGGGCAAAGAGGCTAAGAGCTGAGCACCCACAGGGCAGATGAAACCTCCAGGGCATCCACAATCCAGCAGGTGATCAGGACTTTACTTTGTGGCTGCCATCACTAGTAGGTCTGAGGCCCAGCTTTGTCCCCCGTGGCCTAGGCTAAACATCAAGCCTCAACTCTTTGTAGCTGGTGACAATGATGGGGACTTTAGGACCCGTTTTCCCAGATCTGACTCTGACTAGCTGTGTGACCTTGGGAAGATTACTTACCTTCTCTTGTCTTTACTTTCCTTATCTATAAATTAGAAATAATAGTGGTATTTCAGAGCCCTCCCTCCTCCCCGACTTCCCTATGCCAGCCATAACTGGAACGCAAGCAGAAGGTAAGCTTCCTGGAAGTAAGAGCTGGAGTCAACCGGAAGCCATAGTGAGCCATGGAAGGTTGTAGGAAGAAGAGGGCTGAGGTCAGCCAAAGGTTTGAGAGAGACTCTGGACTACAAAGGGCGGGTTATCCTCACATTCACTCGTGGGAAGGGACAAGGTTTATCTGGCTGATTAGCTATGCCCTATTCCTGGGAGAGGAGGGATTCTCCCCACACCTGAGGTTGTCTGTGATAATCAGTCGACATTCCAGGCCTCTGTGTCTGCAGTGAGGCGGGATAAGCTAACCTGGAACAAGGAGTTACTGCTGATCTGGGGGTCCTCAGGAGGCCACTCCTACAGGGTCTTGCGTGATCAGGAAACTGTAAGCATTCCTCCCAGCCGCCTCCCCTACACCTCACCAGCCAGGAATGCCAGGGAGATGGTGCTTATCTCTCCCCTAAGAATCCCAGGAGGCTGGCTCCCATCAGCTATCTGTCCAGACAGGTCCTAAATCAGGGCTCCTCCCCCTCCAGCCACAGGTGACGAAGAACCTGGACCTCTGCCTGCCCAGACACCAAGGAGTCTGAACACAAGTAAGCAGCCGCCCAAAGGGGTGGCTGCACAGTATGGTCAAGGGTGGCTGGGAACTGGACACGTCACAGCAGGGGCTGACGTGGACTTACTTAACTTGGACAGGCTTGGGTTTGAGTGGAACCTGCCTCAGTTCCCCCATCTCTGAAATGGGAGTATTCATAGGCTTCTCTTGGGTGGCAACAGAACCATGTACAGCCCCTGCCTTGACTGCTGTAGCTACCCTGGCTGGTACATATTCTCCGCTTCCCTCTCATTAAATGCACACACACATTCAAGCTGTAGGGGCTATTTGCTGAGGTGCTGCAGCTGCCTACAGCTTTGCCCGAAACCCACATCTTCCTTCTGCCAACTCCCCGAACATTCTAACACCTTCCTATGGCTTTTCCAGCTTGGCTGGTACCCATTTATTTTGGGACTTCCTTCTGGAAGACTGTGTAGGTCAAGAGGAAGACCCCCCCCCCAGTTGTTGAAATATAGCACCAGGTCTTCCCTTCCAGCCTGATTTCACAGCCCTGTGAAACACAGTAGTTATAAATAACACGGTATAGAATACGCTAGAAGGTGCTAAGTGTTATGGGAGAAAAGCAGGCAGGGGACGGGAGGGAGGCTGGGTGTCGCGGGGGTGGGGATGGGTGCTGGGATTTTAACAGGGTTGCTATATATAGCCTTATCTCTTCCTGTAGGAGCTTCCAGTTTGACGTCTGTCTGATGATGTGCACCATCCTGCTTGCTGAGAGTGTAAGCACGTTCACATGTGCATATGTGTGCATGAATTTTTAGGGTGTGTGTGTGCAAACACTCTGTACACCCCGAATGTGCACATCCCCTGCAATATAACACCAGAATGGGGAGATACAGTAGACTCTTGAGCCAGTTTCTCCCCAAACTCGCTGTAGATGCTACTCGGGGCCTCCCAAACTCTGCATCTCTGTCTTGAAAAGTACCCATTTATTCTTAGACAGGGAAACTGAGGGTGTGGGAGGCCGTGAGGCTCACACAACGGCAAGTCGCCCGTGGAAAGGTCGCCAGGGGGTGTGATTCCTATCCTGTAGACACCCAGTGGCTTTTCCATCGAGCCAGGCAGTAGAGACACAGGAGTAAAGGTTCAGGCCTGAATTTTTCTTCCTGTCCCTCCCACCCCAGAGGCCACTTAAGCAGCGTATAACTGCTCTGTGATGTATGGAACTCTCTGGCCGCGCATAAACAGAGGGTCACATGCCAAGCAGGAGTGCCCACGGACTTCCTCCCGTTCTGTGAAATACGCACCTCGTTTGACTGGGGTTTGTTTTATTAGACCCATGGCAGTGAGGGGCCTGTGTAGCTAAACCCACTTTCCATCACTCCTTTCTCCTGAGAAGCAGAGGCCTGGTACACGAAGAGAAGGAAAGTCTTGCTTTCTCAGTCTTTCCTTCGCACAGACCCTCCCAGAACTAGATCTTCCCGGCCCAGGGCAGGCCCCACGCACTGCAGGCCACTTGAGGTCTTGTGCCTAGAGAAATGGCTTTTGATCCTTACAAAGGGGGATGTATCAGTGCAAAACCTGCCGTTTTAAGGCAGTGAGTTTTGTATAGTCCCTTGAAATTGCTTCCTACTGATTCATTAATCCTGCACCAGACCTCCTGAGGCTACCTCCTGTGGAGGAGATGTGTTGAGCCTTACTTCTCAGGACTGGGGCATTCTGCTCCCATCTGATGTCTTAATCTGGCATTGGGGGACCGAGGCTTGCTCTGGGTGGGGTTGGTTTCCATTGAACCTTGTGGCCTTGGGGCTTGGGCATCTCTGCCTTACGGCAGTCCCCTATTGGAGGTGTGAAGTAATCCTGACTGTGGAGGCTCGTGGAAAGGGGACAAAGCTGGGCCTTGAACGCTTTTGGGAGAATTTGAGTAGCACGAAAAAATAATGCAGCTTATATCGTCCAACGTGACCATTCTCCTTCAGTAGAGGGTGAGAAGAAAGGCTTTGAGCCAAATTGGACCTGGTTTCAAATTCTTCCCCGTGAGGCTGCCGTGTTACCACACCAACTCTCTACAGTCAGCGCGCATGCCAGCACATGCGCAATAGCTCAGCTTGTTTCTCGGGCCTCTAGCATGTTCATAGAGCCATGCTCCCAATGCCCAGTTCCCCAGGGTACATGCCAAAGAATAGGAGTGAGATTATTATGGCTCTAGATGAGTGGTTCTTAAGCTTCCTAATGCTGCAACCGTTTAATACAATTCCTCATGATGTGGCGACTCCTAACCATAGAATTACTTTTGTTGCTACTTCCTTCATATCTGCAATGTTGCTACTGTTATGAATCATAATGTAAATATCTGTGTATTTCAGATGGTCTTAGGAGACTCCTACAGAAGTGTCCTTTGACCTTCAAAGGAGCCATGACCTACCTACAGGTTGAGAACCACTGCTCTAGGTTAAGGGACCTTGAGATTGAATTGGAGATAGTCCCCAAAGCAAAACACTATGCAAAGGAATGGATATGGCGATTGCTTTCTTATCTGTGCTCCTAGGACTGAGCATAGGCTTCCTGTAGGAGACACTGATCACTGAGATGTAGACTGGCTGTAGCCTAGACGGTCCTCCACAGTCCTCCAGCCTGGACCTCAGGCTCCTGAGTAACTCAGTGTGAACTTATTTTCATAGTTAAGTACCAGGTGGGTGTGACTTTTTTGGTGAGCTATGTTTTGAGTTTGGATCTGGAGTATGTGGGGGAGGGGGTTCACTGCTGGGCTGTCCCCATGTGTCAGCACCACCCAGAGGATCTCCTTGGCTGTGACACACATTCAGGAGATGTTTTTTGAAATGTCTAGTACATTTTGGGGACTTTGTAAGGCTATCTTCCAGGCTCTTCAGTTCCTTCTCTTCCAACCTTTGGACCTTTGGGATGGATCTAGAAGACCTTGTGCATCACCACAGACTCTGTCTAGGAAATGGGAGAAGGTGACTTCACTCCTGTGTACAGGTCACAAAGTGCCCACACACAAGTTAAATTGCTCCAACATTGCCAGGCAGTGCAGTCCCACAGGATCCCGGTTGTATTTGAGGGCATGGAACCTGCTGTATCCTGCTCAAGGCAGTTTTTTTCAGCCCACCCATTGCCAGGTCCACTATCCAGGGATCAAAATGGACTTCAAGAGGCACAGAGACTTCCAAGATAGCGCAAAGGTGGGACCTGAGTGTACTGGGTCCAAACACAGGTATCTGCTTCTCTGTCTTTCCTTCTTGCTGTCTGCGGTGGCAGGCATTGTGGGTACAGACAGCTTCCTTGGCTAGGGTGTGCTGCCCTCAAGCACAGCCTGCAATTCCAAGGCTGGACCACATGGACAAATAGCAGCAACTTGGAAACCTCACGGCTTCCCCTATTGAATGCCCTGAGATTCTGCCCAAGGCCAGGGTTTCCCCACCAGCCAACATCTCTAAATCCTAGGGGAGCCATTGCATTTCTGAATCTCTCCCCAATGGCCCCAATGGCTCTCCATTGACAAGTGCCCCGAGGAATCCCAGGCTGTGAGATACCATTTATCAGAAGGAGCTGGGCTCTGGCCAGCGGTTTCCCGTCTAGTCTACCAGTGAGGGGAAGTGCTCACACAGATCCCCCCGCTTCACAACACTCAATTTTCTCCTCCACTTATCTGATCCATGGCCCTGGAGATCTCTGCTTTTTGTTTTGAGACTTTGAAAAACTGAAGCCCCTATTCCAGGATGAAACCTTCACGCCTTGGCCAGTCTCTAGTCTCCTACATCACCGCCAACTAGATGATCCTGCCAGGATCTTGATGAGCTGGGTAACATACAGGCAGTGTAGGGTGGTGTGACCCAGA
Source organism: Arvicanthis niloticus (assembly GCF_011762505.2). Classification (NCBI taxonomy): domain Eukaryota; kingdom Metazoa; phylum Chordata; class Mammalia; order Rodentia; family Muridae; genus Arvicanthis; species Arvicanthis niloticus. Next base: position 2,505,325 of record NC_133432.1, read on the forward strand.
AGGAAGAGATTTGGTGACCCAGTTCTGGTATGGGGACTCACCTGGAGATACCAGTGGCCACTCTGGGCCTTGACTTCTCTTCTCAGAAGCGTCTACACTGATTCTCCTCATTCCCAGTAAGGTTTTTAAGTCACACTGTGGGATATGACCTCCCTGAAGACAAAGACACTGTCTTCAGCTTTAGTGTCTCTGGTTCCCCACACATTCCCGATCCCTGCCCACCTGGTTAAGTGGCTCCATCAGATCCCCTTGTCACTGTGTTTAGCTCACATTGGGTAGGCCTCTGCATTGGAAGAGTTTCGTCCCTTGATGCATGACAAGCACACCCTCACCCAGGTGCTGTCTTCCCAGAGCCCTGCCTGGATGCTGGAGAACAAGTTAAGTGGTTCTCACATCTGCCTTGGTTCTTACAGCGTCCCTAGGGGTTGTTGGGACCCTAGCATTAGGGGATGCATATATCTATGTCTGAACTTCAGGGTCTCGATTTCCACCCCTTTCTGGTCCAAAACTTTCCCACTGTCATGTGACATCTGGGGGACTTTCAGCTGAAGAGCAGACCTCCAGGGACCCCATTTTCTTCACTTGTCACCGAAGGTGATGTGGACAAGAACTGCTGAGCACTGCATCACCACAATGGGGAATCTGAGGAGACAGAGGAGGAAGAGAGAGGCCATGTGCTGGACTTTCTCTGACTATCCCTGCCCTCAGGCCGTCCCTCCTGCACTTTCTGGCAAGCATCGGGACAGTTAGTTTTTCTGAATCACCAGAATTTCACTGGTTCTCCTCAGCCTCTCACAGTTTGCCTGCTGATGGGTGGTCCCCAACCTCCTAAGCACAAGCCCCACTGCCTGTCCCCACCTCTGCCATGCTGACTCCTGCTTCTCTTTTCCCTTCACCCTGGGCCAGTCACCACAGCACCTGTGGGGTATGCCCCTCTTTCCATTTCCTCACTCATCCTTAACTCCGCCCTGTCTGTCAGTCTGTCTTCCTCTCTCCTGCTCTCTTTGGACACATTTGGCCTCACTTCCTCTATATGTTCAATGGCATCGATTCTGCAGGATTATGGAGTCGGTTTACATGGATACAGGTCTGAACTCTGGCTGTTATGGGAAGGGGTGGGAGTCTCTTTAACCTACCTGGGCCTTGGTGGCCTCAATTCCCTGATGGTGGCGTGAACAGGACCACCCACACCAGACTGTGGGAAAGATCACAGACAGCCAGAAAGATCACTCCTGAGCCTCTGATGGGCTCCTGCAACCCACCCTGGTGACTCTGGATTTCTACACACCTTCTGTCTACCCCTAACAGTTTCACCCCATGACTTCTCCCTGGCCACCCTTTCTGTGTACCTGGATGCTAGCATGTCATGCTACCCTGATCTCCTCCTCTAGACATTCAAACTGTGATTTTCAAATGAGTCCTCACGCTCTTTGAGCCCAGAGTTCACTGTATGGTTAACTTTTCATTCCTTCCCCTGAAGTAGGCCTGCTTACAGAGACTAGAAGTGAACGTGTTGGTGACTTACCAGGTGCCCACGGCACGCTGCTAGGCTGAGTAGCCTGTTACACAGTAGTTAGACTTCATTCTTTCTACACCTTATTCAAGTGTCAGGGTGCTTTGGCTTACGAGGTTTTGTCCTCCCCACTATGGGTTAACTCCACTAGGGCCAGCCATGCCTGTCCCCACAGCCTGTTACAAAGCTCAGTGAATATCTCAACCCAGGTCAGTGTGTCCTCTGGAGCTTGTGCCTGTAGTCTGATTCATCTCCCCAGAGCATCAGGATGCCCGCCTACTCAGTCCCTGGCTTTCAGCTCTGAGTTTTCCATGCCCTCAGAGGCTTCTGCTGGTTTATACCTGGCTGCCCAACAGAAGGTTTGTGCCACTGAAGAGGCATCTGGAGGAGGGGGGGGGGGCTCTGTGACCATTCTCTGCTGACGTGTAGAATTAAAAACCAAACAAACAAACAAACAAACAAAGCAAAAAAAAAAAAATACCACAAAAGCTTCAATCTACTGTGGGGCCAGAAACAGCTCAACTGCAGTTTTGACAGCTGAGGTACTGCCAGATGAGTCAGGACAGTTCTGTGTCAACCACCCTCGACCCAGACTTCATCTCTCCACAAACTCCAAGCAGGTTGTTTGTTATTTATTTACCGGTGTTTACATCAATTCATTATTATATTCTTGTATGTTCTTAATCCAGTTATCCATCTATTCATCCATCCATCCACCCATTAGCCATCCACCTATCTATCTATCTATCTATCTATCTATCACCTATCTACCCACCTATTATCTATCAATCATTTATTTATTTATTTATCAATTTATTAATCATTTATCTATCTCTATCATGTATGTATGTATGTATGTATGTATGTATCTACCTACCTATCGATTATCAATTATCTATGTATCTATGAATCTACTATCTAATCTATCATATATATATTTATCATTAATCTTTTATCAATCTATGTAACTCTATTAGCCTATCATCTATCAATCTAACCTATCATCTATCTATCTATCTATCTATCTATCTATCTATCTATCTATCATCTATTTATCTATTATCTAGCTATATATCCATCCGTCCATCTGTCTTTATCCATGCACCCATCCATCCACTCCAGAACAAGCCAGTCCTGTCTTCTGGCTCCCATGGGATCGTGCTGTGTGTTCTCACATGGTTCACTGTTTCTCTCAACTACAATTCCCTCAGCATAGGTGAAGCTTGGAAATACTTCCACACACCAGGGCAGTGTGGATCTCTGGTGAAGGCTGCCCGTTATGTTACATCTCTGGACAGTGTGAGTCTGAGTCTGAATTAGTAGAGGAAGGAGACCAGAAACCTGCCTTGAGCCCATGGAAGATTCCAAGGTTTCCTTCAACGTAGTAGGCTCCTGATTTTAGTGGCTTGGAAGGTGGTGGGGTACTCTCCCCATGACTGATACATTTATGCCGAATCAACCCCAGAGCTAATCTTCCTGGCTAGCTCTGGCTATTCCTTCTTCTACTTACACCCATGGATGGTGCTGAGGGTTCCTTATACTTTGTTCTTCTCAATGGTCCAGCACCAGCACTCTCAGGGATGGGCTAGCACAGGGATATTCAACTGGGTCACCCACACTGGCTCCTTTGATCTAATCCAAACCAGATCAGGAGAGCAAAACCCGGACAGGCAGTGCAGCTGTGGCAGAGCTCTCAGTATGGAGCTGCAGACCTCGGGCCAGATACTCTGCATTCCTAGCCTCCAATCACTCTGAGCCCTGTGGATGCCCCAGAGATGCCTCGGCTCTGCAGAGCTTTTTTTTTTTTTTTTTTTTTTTTTTTGTAAATTGTCTTATTCCTGAGAGCTCTTCCTTCCTTCCTCAAGAGAGGGAGACAGGGAGAGAAAAGCAGGAGATGAAGGAGAGGAGTTAGAGATGAAAGGGAAGAAAAATCATCTTTATCTGTTGCTTGAGCCTCTCTTTATGTTCAGAGTTTTGTGTGCTGTTTGAATGGGCTGTTTATAGCCTGAAGCCCACAGTTGAGGGTCAGTATCCATTCCTCTGCTGTGATGAGGGCCTGGTTTAGGAGCCCAGCTCTGGCCTGTAGCTCAGAGAAACCAGCTTTTAGAGCCTAAGTCTGAGGTAGGATGACTCCAGAGTACTGGCTGGAGGGGCCTACTCAGGGACCCTCTCTCAGCAGAGGCAGCCTAGACAAAGGAGAAGAGCAACAAGCCAGAGGCAGAGGGCAGGCTGGGTCTGGGATGAGGAGTCCTGAATCCCATCTCCAGGTTACTCAGTGCCTGCTCTTGACCTTGGCATTGACCTCAAGACACTTCTGCCAGCCTAGGATGTGCGTAGGAAGGTCTCCACACCCAGCTTCGCCTGGCAGCCTTGAGGCCGGGTCACCCGAGGCCAGGTTTGCCTCATCTCAGATTCTTTTCCTTCTCCACACTGCTCTGTCTTGGCTGCTTTGCTCACTGCAGTCAGCACCAGCCTGCCTTGAACTGGGTCATATTACAGCCACAGCTGTGGCCCAGGGACCTAACCACAGTGTGCCAGAGCAGGTGGCTTGCCTAGGAGCCAGAGAGACACTGAAGTGCGTACAGCAAGGTCCAGAGTTCCTGGGGTCGCACAAAATCGTCCAGAGACTTTAGTCCAACAGGACACAGGAGTCAAGACAGCTGGACTAAGGCAGCTTGATCAGAGAAGCCCAGCCCTGCTCAAGACAGCCACAGGAAGTGACTGAGCCCAAGGCCCAGGCCAAGAGCCCTGGCAGGCCAGCTCTGCAGCCTGGGGAGCCACTGGGCTCCTCACGTTACAGGAGCCATTGCCATGGTTACCGGTAGTTTTTATGGTCTAGCAAGTGGAAACACATGACGCCCAGTTCCATTTGAGCGTCAGATCAACAGTGTAAGTCAACCCCTGGCGGTGCTTGGGAGATACTTATCCTAAAGGTAATTCTTTGTTTTCTGGAATTCTCATGTACCAGGGCCCCCGGTGTTTGACCCATCAAGCAATGGCCTCATTGTTATTGAAGAATATCCCCCAAATGGAAGTGTCCTCTCCTTCGTGATGAAGAGTCCCCAGATGACAGGAACTTGGAGACCGTTTTTCCCAGACTGTGAATGTTAGGTATCAAATACGGATGTCAGCAGTGTCTGTGATATTGATAATAATTAATAACATTTGACACTCATTTACAGAGTGTCTGCTCTGCTTCAGACACACCCTTTGCTCAGCTCTGTCACATTCCCACTCAGGGCCCTGGCGGCACACGCACGGTGACAGCATACCATGATCACTAGCTAGGCCACTCGTGGGGCTTATTCAAAATAGATGCTACAGAATGTGGCCCCAACTGCCACAGTGGGGCACTGTGCTGAGTGGCTTGTGAGGGTCACCTCATAAAGTGTCACCTGTTCCATACACGGAAGTTATTTTTAGGACATCGGGACACCTCCATTTTGAAGATGGGGAAATTGAGTCCCAAGCTCAGAGACATCAGTAGTCGAGAAGCTCAGATCCACAGAGAGCAGCTGGCTTCTGCCTGAGCTCTGTAGTCCCCTAGGTTTCTCCATTGGCCACATGGTACAGTCCTGTAAATCGGACCCAGGCTAGACAAGCTACTATCAGGCATGTCCTCAGCTGTGCCTCAGGGTCCCCCAATTCCCTTGCTGCAGTGTATGTCCCCAGCTGTGTCATGGGCCCCACTTCCCCTGAGAACAACACTATCACCAAGCCTGTCACAGATGGGGTTGTGGGTTCCTCTAGACACAATAAAGAGACCTGGGACTATAAGAATTTCAGGTCTTAGTTCAAACTTAAAATTCACTGTCCCAGGACACATTCTGGGAGGAGCACAATCCTTAATCAGAGGACACCTGCCGGATTAACATTCAGAGGAGGAAGGGAGAGGCTGATTAACATTCCTTAGACTACAGGGAAGGGAACCCACCTGCGGGTAGGGAAGGCCCAGAGCATGTGTGTAGACACATTCCAGGGGAAGGGCCCAAGATGAGAGGTAATCAGGAAGCTGGGCCCTTAACGTAATAAACCTGGGCAAACTGGAGCCACTTAGCTAACACTCATTGTTATAAAGATAGTATACAAATCTCAGTCACCTAGAGACCAGGCCTGGGAACGGCTGTTAAGATCAACCTTTGTGGTTATTGTTTAAGAGAGGAAACTGTTCTCATATAAAAACTGCTCTCAGCCTTGGAAAAGGGGTTCCTCTTGCCTGCATTCGAGGGAACCCCGGTGCACCCGTTATCAATAAACCTCATGTTATTGCATCGAATCCGCTGTCCGTGAGTGGTTTGGATCTTAGAGTCCAACAGGACAAATGCTCCCCAGTGCTGAGGGCTGGTGCTTGGGAAGCTTACAGGAGCAGTACTCTAGGGAGGTGGCCATAGAGTTGAGAATAGTTACTTTTTTTCATTGTTGTGACGAAATATCTGACAAGAGCAACCTAAGGGAGAAAGGTTTTATTCTGTCCCAGGTTGAGGGGACAGCCCATCAGACAGACAAGGCTTTGAAGACACCCTCTCTGGGGAGACCCTCACTCAAGTCTCAGGAAGTCATGGCCACCCAAAAACTCAAAAGACACCGAATCTGGATGCAAACAGCAGAGGCTTTATTCAGGAGAGTTAGCCTGCTAACGGTCAATTCGTTTGCTCACGCAGGAGCTGAATTGACAAAGACTGGCTGGCTTAGGGGCTTTTTAAAAGGGGAAAACCACAAGCCAGGGGAGTGAGGAGGGGGTGAGGGGTTGCTAAGGAAACATAACATAAAAGTAGTGGAGAATTCCAGAGGAACCCAACCTAAGTGAGTCAGGGTCATGTGGAAAACACTCTGTATACTCATTCTTCTCAAAAATGTGGTCTTTCCATGTCACTGTGGCCTTGCCCTGTCATTGTGGCCCTGCCCTGTCACTTGCTCAACTATTTCTCAGTTGTTCCAGACACGGCCCTGCCCTGTCATCATGGTTACTAGTTTCTCAGCACCACCTAGATGACTTGCATTCCTCTCTTCCAGTTCCTGAAACCGGCCAGTCTACAGAGAAAATTTTCCATGCCCTTTAAAGTGAGGCTTAGAGAAAAGCCTATATACATTTTATAAAATGATTTTTATAATTTTTCACTCTACAGCTTGAGAAAGTAGACCACACATAGCATCCACAGTCATGAATGCCCATACTCAGTTCAATTTCTCTTCTTCATCCAGTCCTGGATTCTAGGGATTCCAGGATGTGGTTTTCACATTTAGGGTGGATATCCCACCTCAGTTAACCTAACCTAGAAACTCCATCAGACATGCCCAGACACATCTGTCTCCTAGGTGATGCCAGAGCCTGTCTATTCAACAACATTACCATTTTAACCAACAGACAAGGTTCTGTGACCCCCAAAGCTCACAACCTTGAACACAGTCCCCAGTCTGTTAGCCCCATATCTCCTTCCTCAAGAGTGGGAATAATATCAGTCTATAGGAGCAGCTGTAGCCACTGTTGGGGCAGGGCTACAGAGAAGGATCCGGCTTGGGTGGCTTCTTTTCAAGGTGAATTTAGGAGGCGTGAATTTGGGGCAGTGAGCAGCAGGAAATAAAGACCTGGATGCTATCTATGTTCAAGAGCAGGTCACTATGGCAAGCACCTTGTCCTGCTTGGATCCCTGGGGAGCAGACCAGGGTCCACAGTCAGGTGCATGGCCCAGGTGGTCACTCCCTCTTCTCCAGCCTCCTTCTGAAATGATACCTCAGAGAATTGGTGGGTCTGTCCCTGAGAGCCAAAGGGAGTCCTGGACAAAGAAGGTAGACAGCGGTGGATCTCGGGAGTCAAGAAGGCACAGCTACCACCCCAGTCACAGCTACGTACATCCCTCAGAAATCCTCCTCAAGTTGAAAAATACCTTTCTACTAAAACTAACAACGGCCATAGTGATATCTTGGCGTCTTCAGTAATAAATGGCACCCTAGGATGAAAACCTAGGGCCTTGACTCACTCCAGGGATTCAAGGCCAGTGCTATCCTGTGATGTCCAGTTGCCCAGAGAAGTACCCCCAAATCTCCCTGTGCTCCAAGGGGGGCCTGGGAGAGGATCTCTGGGTTCTGAGTGAAACCTGAAACCCTACAGAGACAGTATACCCACAAAGCACCCCCAGAGCTAACATAGCAGACAAGCCCAGGGCTCTCTGATTTAATATTCTAAGCTGAGGAGGAATGTGGAGGGAGAAGCCAGTGGGTCAGGCAAAAAAACATCCAGGCTAAACGGCTGGGCCAACAGTGTATCTATCATCCTCGAGGAAGAGACAGAATTGCCGAAGAGGGAATTGCTTTTGAGGGAATCTCCCAGTGTTTGCGGTTTTATTTGACTTGTCTCTATGTGTCCCCTAACTGAACCACTAAATGGTCCCTGTAATTCTTCTTGGGTCCTATTTTTAAGATGAGGAAGTGAAGATTCAGAAAAAAACAACAACTTGCCTGGGGCTACATAACAAGGAACCAACTGGCAAAGTCAGAGTGAAGGACAGAGTCCTTGCTAGTACTGAGAGACAGGCTACCAGCTACATGCTGTAGCTCAATACTCATGGGGTGTGGAGGCCTCTCTGAAGTCACTTCATGGCCTAGTGTCCTTCCCAGCTCTCCCAGCCTCAGTAGCCATGTAGTTTCTGTTGGGTAGTTGGGTACTGTGAGCTCTCTGGACTTGGTTCTTTCATCTGTAAGACAAAGGCACGCAAAGACCTTGTTTACTGGTACCAGTTGAAAGAGGGTGAGGTTGTGGTGGGAGGGGGGTCACATTGGGAAGGACCTAGTCTCCATCCCCAGCATAAAAAACCATAATAAATATAAAGCTCACCCTCTTAGTGATATCCTTCCTGTACAGCCGCTTGGTGGAGATCCCAAGGGTCCACTGATGGGGGAGGGGCAGTGTCCTTCTTGGGGCTCCTATGTGTGGTATGCAGTGAGCCAGCCATAGCTGGCACAGTCCTTTGGAGTTAGCCAATCATAGCTGGTACATGCAGCCTGGTAGCCTAGAAAGTCAAGTAGGCAGCGGCAGGAGAGACAAGGCTCCATTTTCCAGAGCCCATGGGCCCTTGACCTCAAGGCCCCTTCTGATCCCAGAGCTGGAGCCATACTTACTGCCCATTGGGGTGTTAGTCTCTGTGGCCACCAGATCTGTGGGCTTCTGTCTCCCACTCATCCATCTTGCTTCTCACCTTAAACATACTGTGGCCATGTCTGTGACAGCCCATCTCTAGAACACATCACAGGCAAGACACTTGTCCCCGTACAGGGATTTGAACTCATGACCTCAGCATGCTGCTGGTTAAGAACAGAAACACTAGCTGAAGCTCAGTCTGGTTTTTTTTGTGTGTGTGTTTTGTTTTGTTTTGTTTTTGCTTTTTTCCTTTTGCTTTTGGACAAAGGTTGACTGAATTGCCCAGGTTGGATTTGAACTCACTCTGTAGCTAGGGGAAGGTTGAACTCAATCCTCCTGCCTCAGCTTTTTTGAGTCACTGGGATTTTGGGCCTACAGCATCAGGCTCAGTTCATCTGTGAGAAAAAGGAGAGAAGAAGGGGAGAGATGGGGCAATGAGGACAAAGAAAGAAAGAGAAAGAAGGAAAGAAAGAGAGAAAGAGAGAGAGAGAGAAAGAAAGAAAGAAAGAAAGAAAGAAAGAAAGAAAGAAAAAAAGAAAGAAAGAAAGAAGGAAGGAAAGAAAGGCAGACAAACTTACAGGGAGCGGCTCCTTCTGGTCGCTGGACTGAGTTACCTCATAACCAGTTTTCTGGGTCAGGGCTGGGGGTACGTGAAGCTCTCATGTAAAGCTTTTGGCAGCTGAGCCAATTGGGTTCCTAAAGATTATTATTCTAGCAAACCTATCCTGGACACGTCCAGAGTCGGCAGGAGGCTGTGCAGAGCTCTCCAAGAAAGTGCACGGCTGCTTGGGTTCTTATTTCAGGCAGGCCCAGGGAGGGGTTCTGTTTTGCTCAGCTTGTGTTTCTGGAAAAACTGGCCCTTGGGAAGAGCCTGGGTGTGGATGAAGAGCTTGCTGGGTCTGGAGGATGGGATGGGATGGCTGCAGGACCAGGGCCTCCATCCTGTGTTCTTGTATCGGGACCCCAGAAGTAAGTCAGGCTAAAGATCGTATTGTGCTGGGGTCCTTATACCTCATTCCTGAACAACCTTATCTGTGGGTCTCCAGAGCTGGATGGTGACAGGAACTTGGGTTGATGGTTCACTGTGATTGGCTATCACCTGGATGTTGCTGTCCCATTTATTGCCTCAGTTTCCCCCACTGGGATAAAGAAGCTTGAAAGCTTATGTGTGTCCTGTCTCTTGCCCTTCCTTCCAACCTTGCCCCTGGCCACTCCCCTTTTCCCAGACCCCCAGAGAAGCACCCACCTGCAGCCCCAGGCCCCTCCTTTGTCTCTGGGAGCCCTCTTCCTTTTCGGCTCTCTCTGTCTCACCGTCTGGATATCCTAAATAGTACGTTCCCTGACCTCCTGTGTGAGTCAGAGGCCCCACAGTGAATTCTTGTTTCTGTTCTTCGTTCCTTTGGCAGGATTGTACCAGGAGGCCCATCTGTGTCCCTCGCTGACCCTGCGGCCACCTCTTTGCTCCTATTGGTACTCTACAGGGCACAAGGATAACCTCACCAGGGAAGCTTACAGATGTGTGTCTCACATCCAAGGACAGAGCCCAGGACAATAGACAGACAAACAGATGAACAGACGGGAGGCTCCTACTTCTTGTCACAGTCAAGTGTATCGTCTCTGTCTGAGCCCGCCACCTTCAGTATTTGGTAGCCATCTGACGGAAATTCCATCGGCCTCTTTCCAGGCACGCTCAGAATCTCCGCGGTTGAGACTTCTCCAAAAATTCTTGCAGGATCCTGGTGGGAAACTCTTCTCTCTCTCTCTCTCTCTCTCTCTCTCTCTCTCTCTCTCTCCTCGGTCGGCTTCCTGGGGGACCCGCCGTTCCTTCCAGCCCAGAGCGGCATCCTTGTCCACACATCACAAGCTTGGGTTGGTGTCGAGTGTCTCTGACTTTGGAGTCTCGAGCCCTGGACTTAGTTTTATGGGCTTTGGCTGTCGAGGGCAGCCGACGACTCCATCCATCAACCGGGGAACTGCTCTAACACTAATGGTGAATTTATAGAAGTGGTTAAACAAAGTGTTGACAATGTGGACGGTGTGTTTCTGATTAACACGCGATTCCGAGCGAAGCTGCCATCTGCGGGGGAGTCAGTAAAACACAGCAGTGAATTCCCAGGCCCCGGAGTCTCCGACTAGACTGGATCACCAGAGGTTGCGCAAGGAGATCCTGAGTCTGAGGCTGCCATGGGGACTCATGTACAAACTCAGAGCCACCCCTCCCTTCCCCTTTTCCGTTTTTCTTGAGAGATTACATCTGAGCTCTTTTCCAGCCTTAAGCATTTCCATTAGGAAATTCTGTCAGCTCCCATAGTGTTCCCTCCAAACCCTGTCCTCAGCCCAACCCCTCTCCCAAGGTGACCTGAAACAGGGTGGAGCACTTACCTGCTTTCTGGGTGCTGATTGCTTTCTTAAATCATCTCTAGTCATTAAGAGAATGGGTAAGGGCTGTTTGCATTTTAAAAAGACTCTTCTTCTAAATAGTGTGGCTCTCACTGGAAGTTGCAGTCTAGTCCAGAGAGGTCCCTTGCTTCCATGTTCCCTCTTGCTTCAGTGCCCCTTGCCCCAGTGCCCCACATGACAGCATTCAATTCCATAGCCACAACACACTGTCAGAGCACAGCAAACTGCTTTTGGTGCCATGCCGGGCCCCTTAGGCAGGATTTTACTTTATTTTCTTAAACAGCCTAAACATTTTATCACACGTTAAGATTAGCAACTGTCACCACCAGTGAGGGGAGAATCTCCCATCATCACATTGGGAGCCCCTGGGGTTACCTTTCCCTCCCCCCTTGATGCTTGCTGTGGGACTGTTGCAGACACAAGGATGAACAATGTGTGAGCTTCAAGACTGGCCTCCTATTACTGGCTTTCCCAGACAAAGTCTTAGTATGTAGCCCAGGTTGGCCTCAAACTCCTGATCTTCCTGCTTCAGCCTCAAGAACACTGAAGTCACAGGTGTGTGCCACCCTACCAGGCTCCATCCACCATCTTTCTTTGGCAATTTCTCTTTTGGTTGGTGGATAGTATTCCAGTGTATGGATATACCACAGTCTGTCCACTCACTGGTTGAAGATCACCAGCTGTAGACGACACTGGCTGTTGAGATTCTTACACATGAGGTGCTAATGAATTTTCTTGGGCAGGAATATGTGAACATCTACATTTAACAGATAAGGTATCAGAGACAGAAGAGGTGACAGACAGGTCATCAAGTAACATGGGTGCAGCTGAATCAAGACTTGAACACAGGCCCATGTCTGCTCAGTTACATTTGTGATGGAAAATCTTGTGGCTAAAACAACCATAAAAACCCCTGAGCAGGAGATGGAGTGTTAATGAGATCTGATGTGCTGGTGACAGTGTGTCATGTGTCTAGAGGTACTAGAAGATCCTCATGAGCCAGAAAACCCACAGTGGAAACTGGGCCTGCTTCAGTGAGATGTCAGCGGTATAGCCTATGCTCCCCTGACACTCCCATGCCTGTCTGATGAGGGTGTTGTCTCCCCCCCCTTGGTCTTTCTCATGGTCTCCTCCATGGAGAACATTACTCTGCTCTGCCCACCATGTTCTTGTCCCTTAGCAGACATCTCCGCACCGTGTGTTTTATTTCCGTGTGTCCCCAATCATGTGATCCCTTCTGAAATATCTACCTGCTGTGTGAACAGGTGTCTATCATTTGATCCAGGTGCCTCAAGGACTCAGGAGCTCCCAGGCATTGAGCTGAAGGCCGAGAAATGGAAAAAACAAAAAGCAAACAAACAAAAAACAAACAAAAAACAACCCCCCAAACAAACAAACAAACAATGACCCCTGTGCCAGCCTTCAAGAAGCTTCACCTGTAGGTAATGAATTTGTGAACTCGAAGTTGGACACTTGGGTTTGAGTCCTGTGTGGGTTTTTATCTGGAATCTGGAGGCTCTCCCTGGCCTTGGCCCAGCCTCCTTTGTGAAGCCTTTTGGACGGATATCAGGTGGCTGGACATGCTCACATACATTCTTCATGGCTCCCGAGGCTCTGTTTCATGCTCTGCTGAGGCAATGGGATCCAAGACCCCAGAGTCAGTCAGTGACCCACGTCAACTACCTTCCCCCACCACGACACAGGGCTAGAGAGCCAGGGCCACACAGAGGCCAAATATGTACCAGCTTTAACTGCCAGGCTGTTTCCCTCCACCCTCCCACCTGTAACCCAGCTCCCCTGGGCCTGCAGCTCATTCTGCACTTCATTTCCGCCCTCCCTGGCCTCCTGAGCCCCCATAAAACTCAATCTCCTCTTGTTTTCAGTTCAATTAAGGGACTGTAATTCCACCCAGAGGGGCACACACTGAATGTGTGAGCAATAGTCAGGCTGGGCTGGAGGGAGGGGTGGGAGATCACCCCAGGGGGTTCCAAGGGAGGGGGAGGAAAGAGTCTCTGTGGAAGCCAGTGCCTATTTGTAACCAATATGGCGCCCACTCCCATGCCAAGAGAAGTCTCCCTTACCTCAGTTTCCCTATCTAAATCACCATCATGACTCTTGATCCCCCATCCTCCATTCATTCAGACTCCACCATTGTTTAAAAGCTTAGTTCCAAACCGGTCAAAGCTGCACAGTGAGACTTTGTCTCAAAAACAAGACTAATTTAATGATGGATTAAAACTACACCACCCGTGGCCCCAGCCAGGAAGGCTGCCTGCAGGAATTTCTCCTCCAGAATGTTTATGCAGGTGTTCAAAGACATCCTGTTAGGGTGTCCACTGTAGGGGAGAGATGTAACCATTGTACTGCAACCTTGCCTCAAACACCTTTCAGTAGCAAGGCAGAAGAGAGGCAGATGTGAGACTTTGTAACAAGCTTGAAACCCAGCAGGTTGGTGAAGCAGAGCGAGGTCAATCTCAGCTACACAAGGACTTTGGTGCCAGCATGGGCGCCATGGGATCATGTCTCAAGAGTCTCATATTAAGAACAGTAGTAATGACTAGTGACAGAGGCAGGTCCACACCCACCAGATGGCTGGACGCTATTCCTAAAGTCAGGCCTCCATGGAGCCCTTGAGGAATGGGCTCCAAGACCCCAAGACCTCCACCCATCCTAGACATTGAGCCCCTTGTATCCAAGAGTGTTCTGTCATTAGCATAGAACATCTACATAGGACACCTGCACATCTTGAATCATCCCTGGGGACAACAGACATACCATGAGGAAATTCTGTGTTTAGGAAAGGACAAAACCAAAACCAAAAACCAAAAAAAAAAAAACCCCAAAAACAAAAACAAAAACAAATACAAAAAAACCAACAACAAAACCCACCTGTACCCCTTCAGTAGAAATGCTCCCTCACCCCCTCTCTGTGCATGTATGTGTGTGTGTTCATGTGTGTTGCATGTGCATGAGTGTGTGCATGTGTAGCCTATGTGTATGTGTGTGCATGTGTGGCTATGTGGCCATGTACGTGTGTACATGTGCATGTGTGGCCATGTGTATGTATGCATGCACATGCATGCGTATGAATGTATGTGTGCATGTGTGTGATGCCTTGTGTACATGTGTGTGAATGTGTGTGTGTGCATGCCTCGTGTACCTGTGTGCACTGTGCATATGTGGGGCCATGAGTGCACAAGTGTGTGCATGTATGTATGCATGTGTGGGGACATGTGTGTATATGAACCCATGTGTACCTATGTATGCATGTGTGTGCATGTATGTGCTTATTATGAGGGTGTGGGTATGGGACATGTGTGTGCACACATACATGTGTGCATGTGCACCTGTGTGCACATATGTTTATGTGTTTGTACTCTTGTATGTGTAGGCCAGAGGCCGGTATCATTTAGGTCTCCTTGTCCACTGCTCATGGGTCTGTCTAACTTGACTGGCCATCCAGATCTAGTGTTCTGCCATCTCCACCTGAAGCAGATATGGCTACTGTGCCGGGTATCGTATGTGGGCTTTGGGGGAGGTCCAGGCCCTCTTACTTGCATGACAGCCTTTCAGATGTCGTGACTTTCTGAGCAGTTTCAATGTGGAATTGTTTCACTCTGCAGAGGAAAGTCTGTGGCTAGTCACTAAGCACCTCTAGATGTAAATATGAATTTCTTCAGTCAAGCCAGGGTAGAGCGTTATTATCAGACTCCAAGTCCAGACAGAAACACCAAGAACCTGCTTGTGGAGACCAGAGGGCCGTGCTCCTGCTCAGGGAAGGGAGCTAGTGAGTTCCCAGGTTTTCAATTTGCATAAATTACTTTTATAATTAAAATGTATCTGCACTCGTAATGAGCAGTGGTACCTCCTTATGGCTGAGAGCTGAGTCTTGCGTCAGGTGTCAGAGGACATTTGGTCCCCACCATCAGTGCTGACTGCTGTTGATGCTGTAACATGCTTCTGCAGTCTTTTTCCTGTCTCACACACCAGACATTTAAGACTTGTTGACTTATCTAATAATGTATGTGTTATTATCTAATGTGCGTGGGCGTTTTACCTGACTATATATCTAGGGCTGCAGAGGACAGTAACAGGGGTCAGTGCCTCAGGAACTGAAGTCACAGATGCTTGTAAGCTGCCATACAGGAGCTGGGGATTGAACCCAGCTTCTCTTCAAGAGCGTTCAGTGCTCTTAGCTGCAAGGTCACACTCCCAGCTCCTGTATGAGCACAGGTGGAACCTGTGAGAAACCCTGTTTTCTGCTTCTCCAGATCATGAACAGTTAGCCTGGGCAACTCCAGGTGGGGCTGTCTGATGGAGCTCAGGTTAGGGCTATAGCCATTTTATCCCCACTGTGTGCAACAGGGGCTTAGTCAGGTCCTAAATGTATCAGGAGCTCCACAGAGCCACTGTAGATGGTTTTTAAATAGGTGCAAAACAGGAACTGCCATGTGGGTCAAGGTCATGACCACAGGCATCAGTTATGTGGGGGTTTGTGGCTTTGGTAAATACAATGATAAACACTGGTCCCCTCAGGACACATCTGGAGGCAGCTAGGGCTCTGGTGTCCTCTCTTTCAAAACTGTTGGTTTCCTCTCTGAGCCTCTGAGTCACTCCAGGGTGGAGAATTAGACCCTGGCCACCAAAACCGTGGCTTTGAATGCAGCCAAAACAAATGGTTGGGCTGGTCCCTGTGGGAAGTGTCATTTCATCCATGGCCCACAAAGACGCTTTTGACTGAAGACATGGAGTCACTCAGCTTGGAGGGACAGGGCTTCCCAGACAGTCACCGTGCTGGCAGAGGGAAAGCTGTGATTGGCTGCAAGCAGGTTCTAGAGGCTCTTTCAAGCTCGAGATGCCTAGATGAGCAAATGGCAGTCGACACCAGATGAAAATATTCAAGAAAGAAGTTCCAAGCCTTTGGTTAAAAAGAGCCTTCTCACCAAGACATGGCAGTATTCAACGGCCAATCCCAACACTGGGGAGGCTGAGGCATTGGCCCAAGAGCTTGGGACTCCCTGATGACACAGAAAGGTGATGGTGCCCAAATCAAATAACAATACAAGTGTGCTGCTTGTGCATCTGCTTCTGAGTCTGTCGTGAGTAGAGGTTTTAGGGTAAAACCTTGGTTCTGGTTGCCTCTCCACTAGGCTTGCCCCCACTCCAAATGGAGAGACAATGTATTGTTGCTAGCACAGAGGAAGAACACATGACCACTGACCCAGTAAGCCTGCAGTGCTTCCTCCAGCCTTAGGTTCAAACCCAGGAAGAGTGGGGCTGGGACTTGAGGCCAGAGTTCAGAAGCCCAGGTTAGCTCGGTCCTGCCCATCCTCCACTCAGCTCAGGTCTGGGAGACACCTCATGGACCTATGTCACAAGGAGGGGACCAATGTGGTTCCCGAAGGTGATCTGCTCCTGGTGCAGCTGCTGCCACCTCCCTTGCTCTGGGGTGGCTTTCCTTCAGGCTTGCCCTGCCGGGGAACTTGGACTCTCTTGTCATGTGGATATTCATGGTGCAGTCTGGGATCCTTGTCTCAGAAGAGTATTAAAGATGTTGACATCTCTTTTCCAGACTTGAGGGGAGGACCAAAGAAAGTTGGTGGGAAGAGTCCAGTAGGGTCTGAGACAAAGTTGAGGGACAGAGAGAAGATTGAAGGCATGGTGGCATGCATGGGTCCTGCTTATTGTGAGGAGTTAGTGCTGTAGGCAAAAGCAGTATCAAAGCACCTTGTTATGCACAGAGACCTGGTGGCCTCCTGGGAAGGGGGAGGGGAAGGGAAAAGGAAAGAGGAAGGGGAAGGAACCCAGCTGCAGAGTCAGAAGCCATTGCTCCTCATTCAACTCAACTTCTTCCTCCTATTTCCTCTTCCTCCACTTTCTGGGACAACATGGCAGGGCTCTTCCTAGTGAGTATACAGCAGGTAGGCAGGCTGAATTCAGTCTCCCTCTGCTTCCTGTGCCTCTGACTTGAGGCTGTTTGCCAAGCATGTTTGGACAGAGTTATGGGGTCCTGGGTCTGAGCCATCACTTGAGGACAGGACCTGAGCTGCAGGACTTCGAAGACAAACAAAGAATCACAGTCAATGTCTGTCCTCAAAGCACCTGGGTGGTGAGGACATAGCCAGGCATGTACAACTTGCTGTGTGATGAAGGGCATGTCCTCCATCTTGTGATCATGTGATCATGTGATCATGTGATCATGTGTGTCCTTCCTACTAGATACATGTGTAGACAAAGGCTGAGAGAAATAATGGGACAGATCTGTCATTCTTCAGAGTATGTTCCATGTGCCTTGCATATATGTGTTTGGCGTGTTCTTCACCATGTGATCATGTGTGTCCTTCCAACTAGATACATGTGAAGACCAAGGTTGAGAGAAATAAAGGAACAGACCCGTCACTCTTCAGAGTGTGTCTTACGTGCTTTGAATACATGTGTTTTCCAAATTTGGGGTGCTGGGTTCTGGGTGACTGGAGCCCGCTCTGAACACAAACGGTGCTTGCTGAGAAAGCTTAGCGTTCCCCACTCCTTTCCTGTACTGAGCCTGAGTCCTTCCCTTCCTAGGCCAGTCCAAGACTTTGTGAAAACAGCTGGCTTTGACATAGGCATTTGGAAGTTCAGAAGCAATCAGGAAAGCTCCCCTCCCCTCCCCTCCCCTCCCCTCCCCTCCCCTCCCCTCCCCTCCCCTCCCCTCCCCTCCCCTCCCCTCGGCAAGTTGGCCATCTTCACATCCCTAGGGGACGAGCTGCCTGCATCTCCTTCAATATTGTTGCTCTCCTCTCTCTCTGAGACTGAGTAGACATTCTCCATTGCAGCTCCTTCCTGCTCCTAGACGCCCACCCCATCTTTTCTCTGCCATCTCAAAGGGATATTCCCAGCCAGGGAAACAGTGGGCAAGAACAGTTCTGTCTCAGCATCAGCCAACCTCAGATTGAGCCAGAAATGGGACTGGACTGCAAGGACAGTGCCTGCAGCTTGGTAGTATAGGAAGAGCTTTCCCCACATTTAGCTCAGCTCATACCTCAGGGTTGCCATTGGTGATTCTAGTCTCTCTGCTACTGTTAGCCTCCCTCTGGTATATTCCTGCAACCTTTCAGGTACCACCTCAAGGAAGAGCATCAATCTCAGGGACACCCACCCTGGGGGACAGGCAGGTGTCCTAAAGTCAGAGAGCTTGGCCCTCCCAGTTAGAGCTGAAGGAAACCCTGATTCCTTCCCTTCTCAGAGTTGGAGCCACCTAGAAGCTGAGAACAGGCAGTTCCACTCACTCATTGGAAGCCACCAGAGTTTGGCACAGAGCCCAGCACCCTCCTGAACTCACATCCTGTTGCTTAGCACCCACTGGGAGAAAAGGTAGCTCCCAGACAGGTTCTTATTGGTCCAGACTGGGTCATACATGTCTCCTAGGAAAGTATGGCTCTTACAGACCAGGCTTGGGTCAGCCGGGACCTCTGCAGCTGGGCAGGCATCAGCCAAACTGACCCTAGAGAAAAGGAAGAGTCCTCTAAGGACTCAGGTGGCAAGGAGAGAGCTTGTGTCCGTTGGTTTTGTGAAACTGGGGCTAAAATAGCCAGAGCAGCCCCTGAGGGAGAAGGATTGGCTTTGGCTCAGGGTTCCCGGGGCTCACCTTGAGCCCTGGTTTTATGTCAGCTCTGGGTCCCTGGTGAGACAGGGCACGCTGGAGAAGGCAAGCAGGATGCAGACTTAGAAAGACAGGAGGTCTAGGCATAGTCCCGTGGCTGGCTTCCTCCACTGAGGCCCTGACTCCCAATTCTTCTAGATTTTTCTAAACCAGTGCCATTATCTGGGGACAGATGTTGATGTTCAGCAAGTGGGCCCATGGGGGACAGTTTCTTCCTGAGTCAAGGTTCACTCTCTACCTTCAAGAAGCTCTCTTTTATAAAATGAGAAACAAAACAAAAGTTGCATTTGCCTGACCAAAGTGTCAGACTGTGTGTGTGTGCGTGGTATTTATGCATGTATATATGTGAGTGTATGTATATGTGCATGTATGTATGTATGTGTCTGTGTGTCTATGTGTGTGTGCATATATGTGCATGTGTATATATGTGTGTATCTCGGTATGTGTGTATACACATGAGCACGTGTGTGTATGTTATATATGCATGTGCGTGTGCATGTATATGTGCATGCATGTATGTGTCTATGTGTCTATGTTTGTGTGTACATGTGCATGTGTGTATGTGTGTGTGTCTATGTGTGTGTATGATATATGCATATATATGTGTCTATGTGCATGTGTGTGTACATGGGTATGATATATGCATGTGTGTGAGCATATGTATATGTGCATGTATATGTTTATCTATGTGTGTGCATGTATATGTGCACATGTGTATGTATGTGTGTCTATGTGTGTGTGTATATACATGTGCATGTGTGTGGGTATGTGTTTACATGCTCAAGAGTGTGGTGGCCAGATGACAACCTTGGGTGTCATTTCTCAGCCATTGTCTATCACTATTTTCAGACAGTCTCTCTCTCTTATCTTGATGCTTCAGCAAGGCTGACTGCCCAGCAAGTCCCAGGGAGCAGATCAGATCCAGGTCCTGGTGCTTCCATGGCAAACACTTTCATGGGCATGTAATTTCCCTGGCCAAGTGTTAGATTGTCTTTGGGTGTCTTAGCATTTTACTGGTGTGAGCAGAAGCCATGACCAAGGTAACTCAAGAATTGGAGCTGACTTACAGGTTCAGAGGTTCAGTCCACTGTCATCAAGGTGGGAGCATGGCTGTGTCCAGGCAAGCATGTAGGAGGAACTGAGAGTTCTACATTTTCATCTGAAAGCTACTAGGAGACTGACTTCCAGGCAGCTAGGATGAAGGTCTTAAAGCCTGCACCCACAGTGACACACCTCTTCCAACAAGGCCACACCTACTCCAAGAGGGCCACACCCACTCTAACAAGGCCACACCCACTCCAACAAGGCCACACATATTCCAACAGGGCCACACCCACTCCAACAAGGCCACACATATTCCAACAGGGCCACACCCACTCCAACAAGGCCACACATATTCCAACAGGGCCACACCCACTCCAACAAGGTCACACCCACTCCAAGATCATACCTCTTCCAACAAGACCACACCTACTCTACAAGGCCATACCTACTCCAACAGGGCCACACCTTCTAACAGTGCCACTTCCTTGGTTGAGCATATACAAACCATCACTTTGGGGTACCTCATGATTGGTCCCAGAAGCAAGGGGATTCAGAAACTGATTAGGAAAGATCTTGGATTGGGCTCAGCATGCCTAGTGGGCCTTCAGCAGACATTTTGTTTCCTTTGTGCTGGGGATGGAACTCCTGAACTCTGCACATAAAGCAAGCATTCCTCCACTGAGCTCAGCCAACTTATTTATACATGAGGCTGGAGCTCAGGAAACTGTTGTCTGTGGTCTAGCCACGGTCTGCCAATAATGCTTTATTGTAACATAGCCACATACAGTTTAGACAGTCTTCCCTGAGGGATAATCTTGGTCCGTGACAGCTTCCGTCATCCCGGAGCTTCAATAGTCACGGAAGACTCCACAGCCCCACAGCCAAATCCAAACCCAGATCTTGGCAGAAAAAATTCGTTGAGCTACATGGGAAAGAACACAGTGTAGAGTCCAGTTGTGCTTTAGGAAGGCAAGCTCCGCCCCTAGGGGGCTGAAAGGCGGAACTCTAGGAAGGCAAGCTCCGCCCCTAGGGGCTGAAAGGCGGAACTCTAGGAAGGCAAGCTCCGCCCCTAGGGGCTGAAAGGCGGAACTCTAGGAAGGCAAGCTCCGCCCCTAGGGGAACTGAAGGTCAAAGCTGTGCTATCTTGGTTATTTTTCCGTTGTCTTGAACACGGCAACTTCTAGAAGGAAGGGTCTATCCTAGGTTACGATTCCTATAGAGTGGAGTCCATAACTCCAGGGACAGCGTGACATTAAATATTAGGCATAACACTAGGAACCGGAATCAGAGAGCTCAAAATCTGAACCTCAAACAGAAAACATAGAGAGCAAACTAGAAATCGGTGAGGGGTTTATCTTCAAAGATCTCCTCACTGACGGACTTCCTCCAGCGAGGACACACCATCGAAACCTTCCCCAAACAGCACCACTAACTGCAGACCAGGTGTGCAAATGCCTCTGACTGTGGAGGGTGTCTCATTCAAACCACAAGACATGGCTGGGTGTCTCGGGAATCCACCTGAGATATACTTGGGAGGTGTCCTCATTTCAAGCTCCATTAAAGCAGAGGGGTCAGGGCAGGAAGGGGATGACAACCATCAGAAAAGACGTCATGAGCAAGTGACATAACAGATTACCCAAACTCAGTCCCTCAGGGGTGGGAGTAATGTGAACAACATGACTCTGGGGAGGCACCCACACCCAGATTTGGCTGTTCCCAGGGTGACATAACTCTATGACATTCATACCCATCACCATGTGTGGTGGCATCAGCAACAAGCCAGGAAAAGCCAGGGACCCAGATGAGCTCTCAACCCCCACTCATGGCACTGCATCTGGCAACACATCTGCCTTGAGGCTTTGGTTGGAAGGGACCATGTACATCCCAAATTCCAGGTAGGCAGTGTGGCTCACAGGCCCGAATCCCACAGTATGTATGAGAAGCCTGGAGTCTAAGATACGGGAGGAATCCGTAGGAAGCCAGAGGAAGGAAGCAGAGTCTTGTGACCCTGGGAAAGTGTGGGCATGGCAGCTGTGACCTGTGACATTTTGTGTCCACACAGGGGACCCAGTCGAAGACTGAGATTCAGGGTCCCTCTGTGCTCCCTCTGCCTAGCCTATCTCCAGGAAGCTGATGACACGCTGCCACCTTAGTGGCACAGGCTTGGGAGCCATTGGTGCTGAAGGATCCAGGGCAGAGTTGGTTGGGCATTAACTGCTGCTCAATGACACCTCAGCTCAGGAAGGTCCTGTCTGGGCACAGGTTTACCAAAGGGCACCACAAGGAAGACACAAGGTTTTTTTGTTTTTGTTTTTTTGTTTTGTTGTTGTTTTTTTGAAACAAGGTCTTACTATGTAGCCCTGGCTGTCCTGGACTTATTCACAGTCCAGGTTGGCTTCAAACTCAGAGAGATCGCCTGCTTCTGCCTCCCAAGTGCTGGGACTAAAGGCGTGTGGCACTGCACCACACCTGACTAATTCTTCTGTTTTTAATTTCTACATAATTAATAAACTGCATCGTTCAAAACCCAGTGCATGACTATTGAAGGTCACTCTCTAGATGTGGAAATATCCTTGACCGCAGGTCACTGTTGCAATGTCTGCTTCAGCCCCAAGCTGCGCCCCTCCCAGTGGTGCCCAGGCTCTCTTTGCTGCTTATGTTTCTGTGAATCAATACAATTTCCATCTCCAGACCCCACTCACTTGGCTGGGACGCTCTCTAAAATGTCAGCCGACTGTTTCCTGCAGAAGGCCCCAATCAGTATTAGCTCTGGCATTCTAGTCAGCAACTGAGACCCTGTTCTGTCCTCCAGGATGCCTGCTCCAGCCCAAATGGGGATGAAGAACATAGTGTCACCCTCAAAGAGGTAAGGAGTTGGGAACAGTGCACCCTGCCAGAGAATCACACACATGTTCTCAAATGAATAATCTGGATTTAAAACAACAGCCTGAAACTCCTGGGCTGACGTCTTCCCATTCCCTTCAGTGGGGAGACCTTGACCCTCAGATTACAATCTTCCATCTCCTCGGCCTAATTATTTCTCTGTAAAACATAACCAGTTCCTGCTTCCTGGGAATGCATTTCCCATGCAAACATTTGGCAGTTAAGTGAGGTTTCCTTTATTGAGCACTTTGTTATGACTCTAAACCAGAGTGGTGGATTAAGAATCCTGCTTGTGCTGGTGACCTGAAAGAGCAATCAAACCTGGGGGCTGGGGGGCACATAGTGAGCTCACACAGGGGAGGCACAGTGAGCCTGCTCAGGGAGTCATACAGTGAGCCTGCGCAGGGGCTGGGGTGCACAGAGAGCCCACGCAGGGGGATGCACAGTGAGCCTGCGCAAGGAGTCACAGTGAGCCTGTGCAGGGGGGGCTGGGTGTACAGAGAGCCCACGCAGGGGGATGCACAGTGAGCCTGCGCAAGGAGTCACAGTGAGCCTGCACAGGGGGCTGGGTGTACAGAGAGCCCACGTAGGGGGAGGCACAGCGAACCTGCTCAGGGAGTCACACAGTGAGCCCACGCAGGGGGTCGCACAGATAGCCTGCGCAGGAGAAGCACATTGAGCCTGCTCCGGGGTGGGGACACACAGAGAGCCCGCGCAGGGGAGGCTGGGAGATGGAATTTTCCATTCAATTCATTCACTCATCTACCAACCGGTGACATGGCACATTTCCAGGAGTCAGGGGACACAGTGAATAATGTCACTAGTAGCTGTGCCAAGCATTGTGCCCAGAAGTGAGGTGAACACCACAGCAGGTAGCAGAACACTGGTCATTTTTAAAGCCAGTTTACAGCAGACACCAACATCCTGCTGCTTAAAACAATCACGTTGTCACCATCACCAGTGTTATTCCCATCACCATCATCATCCTCATCCTCATCCTCCTCATCCTCACCATCATCATCATCACTATTATCACAGTCCCTTCCTGCTTTGGAACTTGGCCTGGTTTCTGCCGCAGCCGGGATCTCCAGAATCAGCCCATTTTTCGGTATTTGATGGCTTCCCGCTTTCTGATGCATACAATGGGCCTGAAGCTCCGGGATCACTGGAACTCAGAAAAAGTCTATTGATTTTGAGGCCCACACTGCAGTGTGGTAGGATCAGAGCCAAGCATCATAGACTGCCAGGCTAAAATGGGGGAGTCTCAGCTCTCACCTCTGTAAGGGGTGTGACTTCATCAAGTGGCTTCTGCTCTATAGGCATCTCACCATTCAAATGGAAAGTCCCTTCCATGTGCCATCAGTGCTTGGGTTGGCACTGGAGAGCAGCTGTCAGCTTGCTGAGTGGAGATGAGGCTCCTGGTGAAGCCACAGAGGATTCCTCAGACGTTCTTGGAGTTGAACCGGCAGAAGGTTGGCCCCATGGGTTTCAGGAGTCAGTATGAGCCTTGTGCACGAACGCACACAGCCCTAGGTGACCAACAGTGAGGAGGGTGGCTATCCCAGGCTCGCCTTCCCCTGTTCCAGTTACCAGTAGCCACTGTAATAAAGGCTCAGCAAAGGCTGATTTGAGAAGCCTGGCTCCTGTGGAGTAGACGGCCTTCAGGGGCACCCTGCCATTCAGTCAGGAGATTGAGTTGTATCTGGTCAAACCAAGGTGTCATCAATCTAACAAAGCCATGTCTCCAGCGTGTGTTGCAACAAAGGCAGGGCCTGGGAGGAAGCTTTGGCAGCACAGAGATGCTCTGGCCATGAACACATCCATCCTCTGTCAGGCCCGGTTTCTCACCTCTGTACAGGGCCCTTCACCCTGCCCATTCTGGCCATCTCTGTCACCAAGATGCATGACCAACAAAGCTCCGTTGGTGTAAAGCCCGTGGCTGCCCAGCAGGTAGATAAGCAGGTACAGCCCTTTCCGTCCCACTGGGTGCTTCTCTTCCTTTTAAAGAGCTACCTGATTCGTTGGTTCCTCCTGGTCCTTCCAGTCCTAGTGCATTTATGGACAAGGCAAAAGCTGGAGAAAGCTGTCAAGCCTTGGAGTCAAGGTGACCACTCATGGGTGAATCTTGAAGTCGGCAGAGACTCCTGTAACTTCAGAGGATGAGGGTGGGGTAGCAGAACCTGGAGAAATGTCATGTGAGCCAGGCTTCCCTCGTGACCCCAGCGACTGCCCAGGGAGGCCCATAGCCTTGGGGCTCAGTGTGAGGGGCAACTGCCCTCTGGATAAAAGAGAGAACTCAGGGTGTGGTTCTCTGCCCTATCCGAAGCACCCCTGTTGTGACCATGACAGGTCTGCTGCCATGTTAACCAGAACTCAGCAGGCCCTGAACATCCTCAACGCTGGGGTGCTAGGTTCCCAGGCAGGAGCTCCTCCATCTTGTGTCTGTCCTATTTCTTCAACAACCTATCCTTTCTTGTTCCAGTCAAGGCTGAAGATGCAAGAATGTCACTTTTCCATCTCTGTTGCCACAGGTTGCAGGAACATCACACCAGGACTGAGCCATCAGCATTCCCATAGCAAGGGACTGAAAGTTCCCTTGCAGGGTCAGCCTGTAGGACAGCCATCCCAGGATGAGAGTAACAAACCAGTGGGAGAAGCTGTGTTTTCCAAAGGTCACCGTGAGAGCCACATCGGTCCCCACTTGATGATGACAGCAGCTATCCATGGGGTCCCCTCACAGATGTGGTCTGAGAGGAAGATGGGTCAGATTGTGTTGACCTGGATTGCTGAGCTGCAGCCTCTGGTCCTGCCCCAGTTCTTCCTCAGTTTAAACCTATAAAGCTGGAGTGGTCACTGCAGAACGGACTGTGCCTGTGGGGCTTTATATGTTCTTCCTCTCCATGAGTGCTGAGCAAATTCTCTCTACTTGGGGCGAGGAGAAGCCTGATGAGGGATACACAGAGTCCAGGCTTTGCCCTGAGACACAGGTTCCACTCCCATAGCCATGGTCATTGGAGAAAGATATGGCCTGCATGAGCTGGGTCTCTCAGCCTGAGGCATTGTGGGGCAGTGGCCAAGGCCACCAACTTACCATTGGACCTAGCTCTAGGACAGAGCCTTCCTCAAAGGACGCTCAAGGGGTTATTCTAAGCGTCCCCAGCACAGGTGGCTGCAGAGGTCCAAACTGCCATCTCCTCGTGTACAGATAGAACCTGAGCCTCAGAAAGGGTTATCAGGTCACACAGAAAATGCCAGACCCTTCTCCTAAAAGAGCTGCAGGATTCTCCCCAACGCCCCAGGGATGTGCTCACACACGCTCATGCCAAACAGCCAAAAGCACATATACCCACGTGTCCTGAGGAGTTGCTTCCAGGCAGCTGGCAGGCCCGCCACCCGCCAGTGCCTGCCACCCTGGCACCTCATGGTTCTGCTACAGCTCGCACGGCAAAGGGAGATAGCTCCCTTCTGCACAGCTGCCAGGAGCTGGGCCTGCCAACTGTGCCCGGCTCAGCTGCCTCTCCAGCCAACCCCAACTTCCCTCTTGATGGCTTGTTCTGGAAAGCATGGTCTTTCTTCTCTTGTGTTTCTCCTTCAAAGTGGTGTGGCTGGATACAGATACAACACCCAGGATGGGCGTGGCCAGAGGTGTAGCTGCAAAAAAAAAAAAAAAAAAAAAATCCACATTACTGCCCACTTTTGTTTGTTATCTTTCCTTTTACCAGGATATAATTTGATCACATAGCGGGATACAGGCAGAGAATATCTTGGCTTGTGAGCACAGACCAGAGACATTCACTAGCAGGCTAACAGTCCATGCTTTTCTGTGTGACCTAGCTGGAATCAGCAGTGTGTCAGACAGGAGTTTACTGAATGATACCTGGAGCCTCTGCATGGCCCTGGCTTTCTCTATAGTACTGGCAGATTTGAACTTTCAGCCAAGAAACTGAACCCAGGGCCATATACACAGTGCCCTGTGCCCATGCTATATTCTCAGGCAT
Organism: Arvicanthis niloticus; assembly: GCF_011762505.2. Classification (NCBI taxonomy): domain Eukaryota; kingdom Metazoa; phylum Chordata; class Mammalia; order Rodentia; family Muridae; genus Arvicanthis; species Arvicanthis niloticus. Next base: position 2,531,940 of record NC_133432.1, read on the forward strand.
TTAGGTTTCTTTGTTTGATTGGTTGATTGATAATTTTTTGAGACAGGGTCTCTCTATGTAGCCCAGGCTAGCTTTGATAGAACTTGTGACCTTCTTACATCAGCCTTTGAGTGCTGGGATGACAGGTATACACCAGTACACCCAGGAAAACGTAACACTCTATTTCCCATGTTTGAAACACTGGGTGAGGGCTTTGTGCGTGCTAGACTTAGTCCGCCAGGTCCAACTTCTCTAAACTTGTTCTAATATGGGACCTGGCAGCTGATCCCATAGCTTGGTTATTGAAGAGACCAGGCTAGGCTCCCTAGCCTCCACACATACGTTCAAACCCTTCTCCAGGCCTCAGCTTACCAACTTGTCTCTCAGCCCCCTGGCTGAAGGCCACTTCCTCACATCTGGGGTCTGCAGGTATGGGATGTTCATGGTCAGGTAAGGTGAACTTTAGAGAGGGGAGGCCCTAGGGCCTCTGCAATGTGGTAGCCTGGCTATCTGCCACCTGTTGGGGCAGCCACAGGCAGCACATAAATAAAGGGGCCACATGATATAGCTATGTTCACTGTCAGTTTGACTGGGCTCGAAACCACTTCTATGTTTGTCTGTGTATGTATCTTGGGGCGGGCATTTTCAGAGAAGTTTAACTGAGCAGGAAAGATCTGCTGAAGATGGGCAGCACCATCCTTCAGGTGCCAGTCCTGGTCTGAATAAAAAAGGAGACCAGGCTGAGTACTGGCATCCATCTTTCTCTGTACGTTCAGACTGTGCTCAGGATAACGCCTCACGCCCCTGGCATGGGCCGTGCAAGGCGCAAGCAGCAGTCAGACTTGGTCAACGGCTTGTGACCTCTGTGATCATGGTTTACCTCCTGTCTTCTTGTCAGGATACACTAAATGCCCATCACATGGTTTTTACAACGCTCCTTATGGCTAGCGCAGACAGTGGCCACTCTACTAACCTGCCATTGACTTGACAGACTAAGATGCCTGTGAAGGCAGCACCAGGTATAACCAAGCACTAAGCACCTAGCACGTGAGGAGTGTTCATCCACTGTGCACCAGACAAAAGCCTGAAGAACTCTAGTTAGCTCTGTTCATAGACAGACTCTGAAGTCCAGAGAGGGAAAGACATGTTCTCAGAGTCACATGCTGTGATATGAGCTGGATCTCAGCTCCACCCAAAGGCAGTAAAAGATACCCTGTTAATTGAGCAATTACTGCCTGCTAAGCAGAGCACATGCAGGGTCTCACTCCCTTCTGACTTAATGCCAGTGGTTCGATGCCACATTCCTGTGGCCAGGGTGGCAGACCCCCCACTGCTCCCCCAGCAGACTGTGACTGCCAGTAAGCAGGACTGTGTCACCTGTGTATACTGCTCACCGTCTATGACAGAGGGACACAGTGGAGGCTGCAGAGGACACAGAGACAACTGTGCACCCTGCTACGGGACTGGCACTGGTCCTTCATCAGCTAGAACCTCAACCCAGATCTGAAAATTCAGCTTAAAACAATGGATTTTTAAGAAAGTTAAAAGCGTATACAGCACTAGCACCATGGTAAAAAGGACACAGCAGAACTAGTCTGAGGGCCGAGGGCTGAGGGGGCCCTTCATCTGCTAGATTTCAAGACTCTCCATCCAGTCCCGCCATTTTCCCGCACAGAAGTCAGCGCAGAGAGAGGCCAGCAAATGAGGGCCACCAGAGGGACAGCCAAGGGGGGAAATGCCCCCAGCTGGGTGAGGTCACTCCAGCCGTGATACCTCCTCCCTCGGCTGTGGGGCATCCATGCACAAGGCTAGTCAGCGGACTCAGGTCTCAGACAGGCCAGCTGTCCCCAGTGTGTGTTGCTCTAAGTGGTTGCCTACAGGGTGTTTGATTTCTGGCCAAGATCATCGGCCCCAGGGTGCCCCATTAAGCAGGTCCAAGAGGAATTAGATCCTGGAGACCCGGGATTCTGACTGCTGGCCTGGCTTCTGGTCCCTCCTCCGACCCCACTTGTTGCTGGTGGCCTGTTGGTAGGATTTAAAGACAGGATAATATTTACACAGCCAAGGCCTCCTGAGGCATCCTAAACACCGTAAAAAGGATTTTCAGGGCTTAATGAGCGTTAGTGAGCCCGGCAGGATAATGCGATACTGGTGGCTTTAATCTGATCTGGCCCCTTCTGCACAGTGGGCGCCGAGACCAGAGCAGCTTGGAGCCTGGGCCCAGGCAGTTGCCTTGTGGTGTTTGCGTCTCCTCTTATCTCCTTGGAACTCTGTGGTATTGTTCGTGCTGTGAAGCCACAAACTGCCCGCATTGGCTACTGAAGGCGCCATTGAACCACATAAGTACCTTGGGGGGTTCGCTGGTGGGGGAGGGGAGAGGACACAGAATTGCTTCAGCCCTCTCTAAAGGCAGAATAGAATAAATAAAACCAGCTCCTTAAAACTAATAATAGTGATAATAATAAAAAATAACAGTTATTATTATTATTATTATTGACAGAATCTCTTCCTCATCCCAGGAGACATCAACAGTGAAATTGACCCCAGCTCCTGAGCTAGGCAGTGGTGTCTATAAACTAGCCCCAACACACACACACACACACACCATACACACACGTGCACACACACATACGAGCACACACATATGCACACACACATACATGCACACACAGACACACATGTGCACACACACATGTATACACACACTCACACACACAGATACACATGTGCACACACATGTATACACACACACTCACATACACATACACACATGTGCACACATACACGTGAGCACACACATGTGCACACACATGTACACACACATTCACACACTTGAGTGTTGACCGGCTTGGTTTTGTGCATGTTTTTGTGCAGGTGACTAGAGCTGGCCTGTCCTGTCCAGAGACATGTTTTCATTTTCTCCTCTGTCTCTTCTGGCTATTTCAGTCTTCCCATCCCACCTCCACGACTGTCCCAGAGCCTGGGTCACAGGAGAGGGAGGGAAAGATAAAGATATTTTAAAGCAGATACATCTGTAGTATTCCCTCTCAGCTTGGCTCACACAGCTTGCGGACGGATTGCAGTATATGCAGCAAAGTTGTGAGCACAGATTTCTCTCAAATGCCAAGACCGGGAGCCCCAGCCTCTCCCTGCCACAGAGATCTCTCACAGTGGGTAGCACTTAGCCCCATAGTTTGCCCTAGAACCTTTCTAAGGAGAACTGCCTGAATTTGAAAGCCATGGGCTGACTTTCATTTAGCAACCGAAGCTGGCCTTTCTTGCTGTAATGGAGGATTTCTTCCTGCTTGTGACTACAGGATGGGGCCCAGCTGGAGCTGTTGGGAAGAAAGCCTTCTTGGGAGCAGCTGTTTCTGTGGTGTGTTGAAGTCTCTGCAGAGATAGACGCTGAGGAATTCTGTCACACGGTTCCAGCCCTTTCCTAAGCTGGTTCTGGCATTTTCCATCCCTTCAGCAGAGATTTCCAATGGCTCCCTCCTGTCCTCAGCCTCTTGTGTATTCTGATTCTTAGTTGTGTGAGTTTGTGCTGGTGTACAGACAGACACACGGCTTCTTCTTTTGTTATACATACATAGATAGCAGTTCTTCCCCATTTCACAGTATGCCTGAACTAGAGCATTCATTTGGTACATGGAAGCGCTTAGATGTGTAAGGGGGATGGTGCAACAGTATGTGGAGGAAAACTTACGGTCAACCCAGATACTCAGCATCCGGACAAGAAACAGCTCACTCTGAGAACAGCCATCTAGAATCCGTTCTGTGCCAAGTACTGAGGAACGTTCTTCTATTGATTGTTTAGATAGTCCATTTGTCTGTCCACCCATTCACCAACTTATCCATCATTACCCACTCACCCACTCATCCAACCATCATCCATCCACCCACCCACACATCCAACCATCCACTCATCCATCTATTTATTCACTCATTCATCTATCCACCCACCAGTTCATCCATCCATCCATCAATCTATCCATCCATCCATCCATCCACCATCCATACATCCATCCACCCACACATCCATGCATCCATGCATCCATCCATCCATCCATTTATCCATGCATCCATCCATCCAACCATCCATCCATCCATCCATCCATCCATCCATCCATCTATTTATCCACTCATTCATCCACACACCCATTCATCCATCCTCCATTTATCAATCTACCCATCCATCTACCCACGCATCCATCCATGCATCCAGCCATCCTCTACTTTACACCTCCCTCCTTTTATCTAGCCAATAGACTCTCACCTTGCTGCCCCCTCACCTGCTTCTGCAGAGACAGAGATAGATAATAACATTGTCCTGGAGTGGATGAAATTCCCCTATCTTTAACAGAAACTTATTTCATCTTCCTGCTTTGGACTCAACCAGTCTCATACTGAACCTGAAGTGTCTTTTCTTATTCTTTTCAAGTCTTGGTTATTATAGCAGAAACAAGAGTTCTGATACCCCTTTATTTCTAAACACTAACACGTTTTCCTTGGGTGAGTTTTGCTGAACATCTCCAGGGAGATGGATCAGATACCCCATCCCTGAGGTAGCACCCCAAATGTTATGCCGGATGTCTGCCTAGGGTTAGGCTGGGAAAAAAAATCCAAGGTTGATATTTGGAACCAGAGGGGAATTTTGTTCGGTGAGTTAATACCTAAAAAGCCACCAATGGTCTAAGAAGCAGGTCCAGGCTCCTGGAACAATTTTACACAGAATGCGGGCACCTGCACTGACACCTCCAGAATCATGGCAAATGCAGGATATTCCATGTTTCCCAGGAATTGTGATAATAAAGTGTGTTTTTACTGTGGAAGGCATAGTGAGTTTGTGCTGCTTTGCTGACAGCAGTGGTCAGTGGTCATATATCAAATAGGTGGCCTTGTACCATCTTCCCAAATCTCCCTCACATTGCCTCTCATTGGCTGGAGGAATGCGACCTCTGGAACTCTAGCTGCAAGAGAGTCCAGTGATGCCATGGTTGGCTCTCCAGCCTCTTCCTAATAGGGAAGATGGGGTGGAGTGAGGTCCACAGAAGGTCCAGCAAAATCAGAAAACTCAGAGCTAAATCCATCTCCTGTACCTTTTAGCCAAGTAGCCTTGTGAAGTGGCCTGAACATTGCTCCGATTCGGCATCTCATGGGGTACATGAAGAGATGGACTGGATGTCGCATGAGTCATTGAGAATCAGGGCCTGACATGTCTCAAATGAAGCTGCAAGGCAATAATTGTTAGTGCTTTAGGGGAGATTATATCGCCCTCCCAGCCCACCAGTAAAGAGAAGAGCAAACAAAACAAAAACTAAGGGTATACGTCACATAGGGTATTTCTATATCATGTCTGGTGCAAGGAATCCTGGGAGAAGTGGAAGTTAGACAAAGACTTGTCAGGGTAAGAGAAACTTCCAAAGACAATGAGAAAAAATGGAACCTTTACAGGTAAGGGAGGCAGTTACATCTGATGATCTACCTAGGGTGGGCGGATGGATGAATGAGTGGATAAATAGATGGATGAGTGGATGGATGGATGGATGGATGATCTAGTCACCTAGATGAATAGCCAGTTACATCTGATGATCTAGTTACATCTAGATGACCTAGTTACATCTGATGTCAGGTGAGGGACAGAGGGAAGAGCCAGTTACACTCAATGACAGAGGGAAGCATTTTTAGTATTGCTGTCTTAGTCAAAGTTTGTATTCCTGCACAAAATATCATGACCAAGAAGCAAGTTGGGAAGAAAAGGGCTTATTCAAGAGACAAGAGCTGATGCAGAGGCCATGGAGGGATGTCACTTACTGGCTTGCTTCCCCTAGCTTGCTCAGCTTGCTTTCTTATAGAGCCCAAGACTACCAGCCCAGGGATGGCTCCATCCACAATGGGGCCTCTCACCTTTGGTCATTGATTGAGAAAATGCCTTACAGCTGGATCTCATGGAGGCATTTTCTCAACTGAAGTTCCTTTCTCTGTGATAACTCCAGCTTGTGTCAAGTTGACACACAAAATCAGCCAGTACAATTGCTTTTGTCAGAAATTCAGGTCCCTCTGCTTGGGGCCGGTAGAGAAGGTGAAGGAGGGAGGTGTCTAAGAGAGGCACACAGGGTTTCCAGCCAGCATGGTGGGGGAATCAGAATCACCTTCTCTTTAAAAAGTAACTGGGTTAGTAGGGGAGGGGAAAAGTCAGACTCCGAGGTTCCCAAGTGATTCCCCCAAGTGTCTGTCTCTCTTGAGTCAAATGACCATGAAAGCCATCTCTCTTCTGGTAGAATCTCATATTGTTATAAAATACCCGAGACATCAACTTGTAAGAAGAGATGGCACCTGGAGCTCTCAGTGGCTGCTGCCCAGGGCCAGGGAGGGGGCATCATGCCTGGGGTGGGTTCTTGTGACAGAGCAAACTGTGTAACTCATGGTGGCCAGGACACAATGAGACAGAGTGGAAGGGGGCTGGTCCTAATATCCTTCTCAAGAACACATCCACGATGACCTCACTTCTTCCTCCTAGGGACCACCTCTTAAAGGTCCACCGCTTCTAACAGCATGATAGACTAGCCACCGAGGCTCCCTGGGCCTTTGTGGGACATAACAAACTACAGGAGGCCTCTGCTAGATAGAGACAGTCACCCTCTCCCGTTAGTTCTCTGAGGACAAAGAGCCAGGTCCCACGGTGAATGTTCGGTACCCTGCTCCTGTCCGTGAGCCACAACTCCCCTGCCCTAAACTCAACGGGATTAATGAGTTCAGACCCAGAGAAAAGATCTGGATGGAGGGGAGATACGAGTGTGTGGCTACTGAGAGAGATGTTCCCGTTGGGAACCTGTGCCCCCATGCAGCCAGTGAAATGGAACCTGATGCCTTTTGTAAGTTAGTGGTCCATCTGTCAACCTCATTGGTGCATTGGATGGTGGTTGAGGGTCTCTCTTACTGGGCAGGGAAAACAGCCTTCATGATTCAAGCAGCACAGTGGCTTCTGGCAGGTCACAAGTACCCCACAGGTGGGGAGTGAGGCCAGTGGAGCAGAAGAAGCCACGAGGGGAAGTGGCCAGCCTGGGTCAGGAGAACCCCCGGCATCCCCAACACTCTACCCTGCACTATGGCTCTGCCGCCTTGGCCAACTTCATACAAAGTAACCATTGGCATCCTAGGCCTGCTTTCAGAACTGGCAACTGTACCACATTGGGGCATTGGAGGATGGGGGTGCAGAAAGATCAGTAGGCACAACCAAAGCCCAAGCCACCCACCTGGCAGCCGGACCCAGACTTGGCTGGCGGTGCCCTGTTGCCTGGTGTCTGGCAGATAGACAAATTTTCACAAAGCAGATTCCCTTTGCATGCCTGGGTCCTTCCCGTCCAACTGTTCAGGCATCTGCTTCTCTTAAAGTGTATTTATAACATCAAGAGGGATGATAATGGCCTAGGGCTCGGGCCCTGGTGGCAATGAGAGCCCCTCCCCCCAGCATGCCTTCCGGGACGCACAGGGCAAAATGTATGACGCATGCGCTGGAGATCTGCAGGTCAGGAGAGTCAGAGATCAGCTGTGGGAGGGCGTAGAAGAAACACAGGGTGGTTGAAGGTGGGAGCCAGAGTCGGCTTGTGCCCTGGATAACTTTGCATGAGTTTCTGGAGCTCTGGGAGCCCCTGTTCTTTCCTCGACCTCCAGGACCTTTCCTCCTCCCCCTTCCTCCTCCTCCTCCTCCTCCTCCTCCTCCTCCTCCTCCTCCTCCTCCTCCTCCTTCTTCTTCTTCTTCTTTTTTTTTCATTGCTTCTAGACTTTTAAGAATTCAAGCGAGGGGAACTCACGCTTGCCAGCACACATTTGCTCATGCATGTGTCCATGTATGTATCCGTGTTCACTCACGTGTACATGCATTCTATTGTTTGCCATGTTCTTCAGGGAACAAGCCGCTCTCTAAGAGGACTAGGGCACAGCTTTGCTTGAAAGAAAAGGAAGAAGGGTACGGGAAAGCTTGCTTCTTTCTACTCCAGTAGTTTCACACGTCACAATCATGACTAGCAAGTAAGAATCCGTGAGTCTGCCTCAAGCACCTGGCAAACATATTCTATAACGTACGACAACCTCAACATACAACAACCTGCTACATAATACAGCAACCAGCAACACACAGCAACCTGCAACATGCAGCTTACTGTCTGTATGGTGAGAACTAAAGGACACTATTTCTGAGAGAGGCAAAGTGTCCGTCCACCATCACATGGCAAGTACACCCCACTCACTGGGACAGAGGTTCCACCTGCCTACTGAGCCCCTAAATTTTTATCTTCAGGTCGTTGAGCTTTGGGAGACTGAACCCTGGACCCCGTTTGATTTCTGCCTCTTTCCCCACAGGCAGCTGACTCAGAAACTGAGGCAGAGTCAGGGTGACTTCCCCAAGAACACAAAATAAGCCAACACTACACACACACACACTTACACACACTTACATACACTTATACACACTTACATACACTTACATACACACTCGCTTACACACACAGAGACACACAATACACACACTCACAGACACACAATACACACACACATACACACATACACAGACATACACACAGGCACACACACAGATACAGTATACACACACACACATATACACAACCACCACACACTTATACACACACTTACATACACAACCACATACACACACATATACACACATGCACACATACTTACACACACAGAGACACACAGACACACACAGACATAAAGTACACACACATACACACACTCACACATATATGCATACTTACACACATATACAACCACACACACACACACACACACGTTGGAAACTACCCACATAAGCCTCCTGTCGTCTTCCCATTTCATCCCTTGCTTGGTGGTACCCGGTGGGTCCTGAGGGATCTATTCTGGCCTTGTTCTCAGAAGCTGACATCCTCTTACAGTGCCTGCCATGTATTGGAATTGTGGTGTTTTTCACTGCTTGGGTATCATGTCAGTCCCTGCTGTGTTGGAACGCATTTCCTCATCACTTGCTACACTCTGGAAATGTCCCAGTGTACTGGCTGGTTTTGTGTGTCAACTTGATATAGGCTGGAGTTATCACAGAGAAAGGAGTCTTTCTTGAGGAAATGCCTCCATGAGATTTAGCTGTAAGGCATTTTCTCAATTAGGATGAGAGGGCCCATTGTGAGTGGTGCCACCCCTGGGCTGGTAGTCCTGGGTTCTATAAGAAAGCAAGCTGAGCAAGCCAGGGGAAGCAAGCCAGTAAGCAGCACCCCTCCATGGCCTCTGCATCAGCTCCTGCCTCCAGGTTTCTGCCCTGTGTGAGTTCCTGTCCTGACTTCCTCCAGTGATGAACAGCAATGTGGAAGTGTAAGCTGAATAAACCCTTTCCTCCCCAGCTTGCTTCTTGGTCATGATGTTTTGTGCAGGAATACAAACCCTGACTAAGACACCCAGTGAGGAGGAAGTTCCAGGAGATGAGCTTCACGTGCACAGGGTAGAGTTCCCTCAGCATAATTTGCTCCCGGCTGTGCTGAGGTCCTTGGCATTGCAGAGAATTAGTTCAGAGTAGGAAGGAAATGGTTGCAGATCTCTGGAGTCTGAGAACAGAGCCTCCTGATCCACCCCCCCCCAAGGCCTCGGGGCCCCACAGAGCACACTAGCTAGGGCTGTGCAGAAGGTGACTCTAACGAATGAATTAAGACTTCTTGGAACAGTCAGGGGAGTGGTTTTGGCTAGCTCAGCCATCATGACTCCAGAGAGAGGGTCATGACTTCATCAGGAGGTTAAAAGGGATCCTAGGACCCTTCTGAGCTGGAAGCAGAGCTGTCACAGGGGAACTCATGACGTTACTGGGAAACAGTCACCTTCCTTGCTAGGACCTAGGCACAGGAGAGATAAATCAGTGTCAGGTGTCCAGGCAGCTGCAGGCAGTGTTCTTGGCAAATGAGGAGAGCAGGCATCCCCAGAAAAAGGGAGCCTGGGTTCCACTAGCAGCAGGTCTCCATCCCGAGAAACATGACTCAGAGTGAGCGAATCGTGGTTGGAAGGGGTTGGGAAGGTCTGAGTACATCATAGTCTTCTTTCTAGATGGATGATGGAGGCCAGCCCAAGTCAACCACAAACACCCCCAGGAGGCTTGTCACAAGCAGCATGCATGTGCCAAAGTGCCTTTCTCCTGGGATGGCGCACTCAAAACCTTCTGATCCTCTCTCTCTCTCTCTCTCTCTCTCTCTCTCTCTCTCTCTCTCTCTCACACACACACACACACACACACCACATATACAGAGACAGATCGAGAGAGACAAAGGAAGATAGAGACACAGAGAGAGACAGAGAGAGAGACAAAGACAGAGACAGAGAGACACACAGGAGAGAGAGAGAGAGAGAGAGAGAGAGAGAGAGAGAGAGAGAGAGAGAGAAATTTCCCCTAAAGCAGGAGTTAGCGTAAGGAAAAGTTCTTGGCATGGCCTTTACATTTCTGCTCACAAAGCTTTTTGTGGGGATCCAGGGGCAGAAGGAAGACACCCCCGTCCTGGGCTGTAACTGGAGACCCTCGTTTCCATGATACTGAGTCTTTTTTGCAGGGCTTTTTAGAACATTCAAAGTGACACCTTGCACTCTCAGGCAGTGCACTGGGAGGAGGGTGTGCTTGAGGCTGCTCAGGATCATCTCTGAGGGCCGGGGATGTTATTCTTATCCACGCTCAATTTCTTCAGAATACTGGGGGGGGGGGGGGGGGGGGGGAGGAAGTGCACCAATTTGCAAGGCAAGGACTGTAAAGCTAAAGAAATGAAACAAGATATCCACTCATCTCCCCAACAAACCAGCCCATCTATCTACCCTCTCAAATTAACCAGCTGCCTATCTATCCACCAATACAATTAATCAGTTACCCATCCATTTATCAACCCAACTAGCCAGCTACTTATCTATCCACCATCTCAAATTAACCAACTACCTATCTATCCACCCATCCAACTAGCCAGATACTTATCTATCTACCAATCCAACTAAACAGCTATATACCCATCGATTGCTCCAATTAGCTAGCTACCCATTCATTCACCCACCCAATTACCCAATATAGTCACCAAAGCAGGTTACTGCTGTCCTCTCTCCAGGGCAGAGGGGCTCAAGACTCATCTGAATCCAGAAGCGGCTGCCAGTAATGGGCCACACTGCTGATGAAGCTATCTCTGCAGGTAGTTGGGAAGAACCTTCCAGAATAAACTGGCTAAGCCAAGGTCACAGTGAAGAAGCCATGAAGCTACTGTCCTTTGGTTATCTAACAGAGAGGTTACAAGCAAAGTTGAACCTGGACACCACCACACATCAACAGCTCATATATATGACTAGGTCCAGGCTACCCTGTGGTATCAGCTGGCCAGTTCTGGTTCCCAGATATAACTTCTAAAAAGCCCAAAGACCGACTTTCTAGCTGTTGAACTGGACCCCATGCTGAGCACCAGAGCTGGCGGTATCTTAGCTGCTACTTAGCGATCTATTCAGCTAGCACTCAAAAGGACCTATGGAAGCTGCTGAAGGGAAGCTGAGCTGGGACTCCAGAGTCAACCCATCTGCGTCTCCAGGCCAGCTAGCTGAATCATTGTGCTTCGTTCATGTCTCTCGGCCTCTGGTTTTATTATTTGTAAAGTGAGCATGGTGCCTGTCGTTGCTCACTGGAGATCTTGGCCACTACTAAATGTGTAAATAAAGAGGCTAGCCCTAGAGGATAGAGCTCTGGGTGGACAGGCAGCCAATTCTTCCCAGGACCTGTGGCATCTTTACCACTAATCAACAGCCTTCTTACCTCTGTCCACGTGAACCAGGGTTGCCCATTCCCTCTACCCAGCACACCTACTATGCCAGTGACCTCCAGTATCCTCAACTTAGTAAAGGGAACAATTTGCCCAAAGCCAACCACAGTACTTGCCTTCCAGCCTTCTTATTCTGTAGCAGCAGGGTCAGATTCCTGAATTAAACTTTCGGGATGCTCACGTTTTAAGGGTGTGTGAGGGCAAACAGCCCAAGAACATGACGTCACACATGAAAATGCAGAGTTCTGCAGTGTTAGAGATCATCCATTGACCAATGAGAACAGACACAAGTTGGAGGGTGTGATGGTTTGTATATGCTCAGTGCAGGGAGTGGTACTGTTAGGAGGTGTGGCCTTGTTGGAGGAGGTGTGTCACTGTGGGTGTAGGCTTTGAGACCCTAATCCTAGCTGCCTGGAAGCCGATCTTCCACTCAGCCTTCAGATGAAGATGTAGGATTCTCAGCTCCTCCTGCACCATGCCTACCCTGCCGTGATGCTGCCATGATCCCACCTTGATGATAATGGACTGAACCTCTGAACCTGTAAGCCAGCCTTAATTAAATGTTGTCCTTTATGAGACTTACCTTGGTCATGGTGTCTGTTCACAGCAGTAAAACCCTAACTGAGACAGAGGGTTAACAGAAGGCCACCGTGTACTCTTCAGAAAGGACATGCATACCTTAGGTTGCTTTCGATCACTGTGATAAACATCACGACCAAAGCAACTTGGGGAGGAAAGAGTTAATTTTACCTTACAGCTGACAGCCCATCATGAAGAGAAGTCAGGGCAGGAACTCAAGGCAAAGGTAGGAACAGAAACAGAGCACATGAAGGGACGTTGCTTACTGGCTTGCTCAGCCTGCTTTCTTACACATCTTAGCAACACCTGCCCAGATGGCAACAATGGGTTGGGACTTCCCACATCAATAATAAATCAAGAAAATGGTCCACAGGCTTGCCTATAAGATAATGATACGACAGGAACATTTTCTGAATTAAGGTTCTCTCTTCTCTAATGACTCTAGTTTATGATAAGTTGACAAAATGCTAACCAACACAACTAACCCCTTGTCAACTTGACACACAAACACAACGTTATTGAGCCACACACTTTTTTTTCTTCTTTGTCCCCAAGATGCCACATTAACATTAATATCACGATATAAAACAGTGTACCTTTAGAAATCCAAGTCTTAAAATTCTCAACACTTTAAAAGTCCATGTTCTCTTTGAAAATGAAATGTAAAAGTTAAAGTGGATACTTAAAAAAAAAATGTTACATAGTTTCTTACTCTGAAAGGGAAGAAGAAGGGAACAGTTACAATCTGTGTTTGGTTGATGTCCCTGGAAGGCCTGCTTTTTTCTGAGGGGAGGTTAAGAGAGGCTAGATCTGGGGGAAAGGGGAGGTTTCCATATATTACATCTCATATATAATATATGCTCTCTATTATATATGGGATGTAATATATGCGAAAAGAATAAATAAATAGGAAAAAATTCAACAGTGTAAAAGGTTCAGTGCTTAATGTCTGGGATGATTCCGAACAACAAAGAGCTTGGGCAGATGCACTCTTCTGGTTCCGCCGATCTGAAGCTCACAGTATGTCTCACAGGCTCAGCTAGCTCTACCTCACAGATGCTGTCCTTGGTGATCATTCCGCAGCCCCAGGAACGTCAATATGCTAGGGTCACCTCAGGCTGCATCTTAGCCAATGGTATCCTGGTTTCTCCTCAGGATCACTGACCCTACCACGTGGTGCAAAGCTTCAGTCTTTGTCCATGAGCCCTTCATGCTTTCAAAATCATTAACACCCGGGAGACTGTCACACGTTTTACCAAGTTTGGCTGCAAAACCGTGGACCCTGCTGGACAACGGCTTTTGTGTGCTTCCCCCAAGAAAACACTTTTCAGATTCTGCCTCAGTGATGCTAGCCTCTTCTTAACCTTGGCTGACTCTTCTTCAGCCCTAACCAACCAGTATTAGCTCTTCTGGCACAGCAAGGATTTCACATTACTGGTTCTGGTCTCTTGTTAATTACAACTAATTTCTCTGCTTCTGCTGACTACAACCACAGATTCTAATTCAAAGTATCAGACAAAGGGCCCTGAAAGAGTCATGTTTCCTCTGAAACTTGAAGCTAGGCCTCCGTTCTCTGCACTGCTCTTACCAATACCCTCTAGGTTCCCCCAAGCTCTGAGCACTCAATAGCTTTTCTAGCCTAAAGTTCCAAACTCCTCCCACAATCCTCCCTGAAACACAGTCAGATCTGTCAAAGCAATAGTCCACTCTCTGGTACCAATTTGTGATTTAGTCAGGGTTTCTATTGCTGTAATGAAACAGCATGACCTAAAGCAACTTGGAGAGGAAAGAGTTTATCTGGCTTATATACCCCTATCACATATACGATATACCCTATCACAGTCCATTATGGACAGAAGTCAGGGCAGGAATCTGGAGGCAGGAACGGAAGCAGAAGCCATTGGAGAAACACTACTTACTGGCTTGCTCCCCCTGGCTTGTTCAGTTGGTTTTCTTATAATCCCCATCCAGACATGGTGCCCCCCCCCCCACAGTAAGACAGACCCTTACACATCAATCACCAATCAAGAAAATGCCCTACAGGCTTCCCTACAGGCCAGCCTGAGGGAGGCACTTTCTGAATCAAGGTTAGCTCTTATTAGACAACTCTAGTGTGTGTCAGGTTGAAGGAAACAAAACAAAAAAAAAACAAAACAAAACAAAAAAAAACTAACCAACACAGTTCCAAACCCACCCAGCATTAGAGAAAGCCACACAGTGAGACTCTGTGTATCCTACTTGTATGGGGGAGAAACAGTTCAACCATGGGACCCCAGGGCTGGAGAGAACAGAAATGGCTTCTGCTTCTCACAGAAGACTGTAGCCACAGACATCCCTGCCACAGCACCTGGGGATGCTGAGCTGCTTGTCATCACCACAGATACCAAATGTTCCTCATGCTAAGAATTCCATGGACGCTGTGGAGATAGAGCTCGCGAGCCAAGAACCTAGCCCTTCTGAGGGAATACAGGGAGGTGTGTAGCAGATTGAGGGAGGACTTCAGACACAATGTAACTGATCAGCACCTCTAGGTGTGGGTGTGCGCAGAGGAGCCTCTGCTTGGGATGAATGAGAAGTGGCTGCTTCATGTGAGGGCAGCCAGGGTGTACCAGAAAGTGTTGCCAATGGTAACTTCCCTGCTTCTGGAGAAGGGTCTGTGAGACCCAGACACAATCATGGATAGAAACTAAAAGGACTTTCCCTCCCCGCTTCCCTCTCTCTCCTCACTCTTTCTCTCTTCCCTCCCTCCCTTCTCTCTCCTTTTAATATCCAAAGCATGTGGCAATGGTTGATTGAGAAACAAACTAATTTAAAACGAGCAAACAAATTTTAAATTTTTTTTACCCATGAAACGACTGCTTGAACACAGGACTCTCGACCACAGGCAGCACCTGGATGCGGTTTCTGCTTTGACTTCTGGACCCTGGTGATCAAGCTGTAACAGGACTTGCTTCCTGATTGCTTACAGTGGGTTTGCTCAAAGCCACAAAGGCAAGAATGGTCCAGCTCAGCCCCTTCCAGCTGCCCCTGGGGCAGGTACAGGTGAACAGTGTTCCACCTGACAAAATGCACAGAGTTGGCATTTTTAATTGATTTCTGACACTTAGCTCTGCCTTCCACCTCAGATCTGTGCCAAGGCACTGGTCTTCACCTTCTGCTGGAAGCCATTGCAGCTAGAGCCAGTTTCCAAAGGAGGGGACACCCAGTCTTCTATTTTGCATTTGTGCTGATTTGCATATTAATAGTTTGCATATTAACCAGCGACTTCAGAGGGTGGGCGGGCTAATGAATGCAGCCATCTCTTCAATTTTAACTCAATTTGCCTCCCCATACCCCAAAGACTCGGGGGACGGGCATGGAAAGCTCATTGAAGTGATCCCGCAGCCCCAGTGTGGGCTGCTCTGCCATTAATCCAATTAATTAGCCCAGCGGATGCAGCCGCCTGGACGAGGGGCCTTTGTTTGGTGCTAGGGGCTAATGACAGCCCCAAGCTGATGGAATAATGGGAAGAGTAAGGAGGGTTTGACCCTCAGCCAGGGTCCTTGGGTGGAGTGTGGAGTGGGACTGTGACTTGCACGTGGGGCAGCTGCTTCCCTGACAGTCACATCCTGACTGCCCTCACTGCTCCCTATGACATGTCTCCCATGATTACTCCCACCCTTTCCCTGCTCTGTGCAGAGAGAGCCTTGAACCCTAGCTTCCAGGGAAGCCAAAGGCAGAGTCTTCAAGCAAGGGACAGAGAATGAACCCTCCACAGCCCTGCCACGCTGCCCTGTCACACTGCCCTGTCACACTGCCCTGCCACACAGCTCTGCCACACTGCCCTGTCACACAGCCCTGTCATACACCCTGCCATGCAGCCCTGCCATGCTGCCCTGCCACATAGCCCTGCCACACAGCTCTGCCACATATCCCTGCCACACAAACCCACCACACTGCCCTGCCACACTGCCCTGTCACACAGCCCTGCCACACAGCTCTGCCATGCTGCCCTGCCACACTGCCCTGACACACAGCCCTGACACACAAACCCACCACACTGCCCTGCCCACAAATCTGCCACACAGCCCTGCCACACAGCCCTTCCACACTGCCCTTCCACACTGCCCTGCCACACTGCCCTGCCACACAGCTCTGCCACAGTGCCCTGCCACACAACCCTGCCACACAACCCTTCCACACTGCCCTGTCACACTGCCCTGCCACATAGCTCTGCTATGCTTCCCTGCCATACAGCCTTGCCACACTGACCTGCCACACAGCTCTGTCATGCAGTGTCCTACAGGACACCCTGGCTTCAAATGCCAGGCCTGGGGATTTAGCAGAGCCACCATCCCACAACCCTTGGACAACTTTTTATCTTCTGGTTACTTTAGATTTGAAGCCACCACTATCACCTCCAGCCCCAAACCTCTCCATCCTCATGTTCTTCTTCAGGATGTTCACACCTTGCAGAAGGGTGAGACAGAAGGACTCACACTGTTTTTATGAATTGCTCCACCGAAGTCCTGGCATCGAGACACTAGGAATCTAATGTGTTGGAGAGAATAATGGGAACATATAGGGAGCAAGTGTCTCTTAAATTAGTCCCCCTAAAATGTCAGCCTGGGGGGAAACCCATGATGCTGAAGTTTGCAACAGATCCCTGGGAAAGCCCTGCAGGAAGACACACACCCAGACATTCACACATCCCTATCACAAATCTTTGTGTCCTGTGGCCCAGGTTACATTCTGGAGAAAGAGATGCCTGACAGGTTGCTGTCAACCTTGAGACTGGCCTCTGTGTTGAATCCCTGTCTCTGGGGCTGTCGGGGAGGATGTGACCCCTCAGGAGTAAACAGGGCTGTAGGTTCAAACACTGAACAAGCTCCAGAGGGGCCTCCTGGCCAAGGGAGGCTGCAGAATCTGAAGCTAAAGCTTTCCCATCAGTAAAATGGTGAGAAATATTCTCATTATGACCACTGTGGGAAAATAACAGGTACATGCAGACATGTGGTCAGACTCCTGAGTGACGCCTGCCTGTCTGTACAAGAGGGGTTCCCAGGGCCATCATTCATGGGACAGAGACAGCCACTTCCTTCATTAGATGTCCCCAAATTACCTGAAGTTCTACTTTTAAACAATTATCTCAGGACAGTGTGGCCTCATCAACTTCTCTCCAACTAGAAAAGGCTCTGGACACAAGAGGGGGTGTCTGCTACGAATAGCATGGGGCTCTCCAGGATGTGGACCCCTAGCAGCCGTGTGGAGTCACGAAGGTTTTTATTTTCCAAAACATTTAGAATTACCTTCTTTGAGCAAACTCCAAAATTCTCACTTTTCTTCAAACCAACGTTTATGTGTGAAATTCAAATTGATATAAAATTTAATTTATATCAAGTAGATTTATACATGAGTTTCCTGTGTTGTTGGGGAAAGAGGGTCCCCACTCTCAGTTCTCTTGGCTTCCATGGCCTTCCGGGCCTCTCCCATTATGGAATTTAAGAACCGTTCACGTGGAGTCAGTTAGACATTACTTCATAAGTGTGTCATATGGCGGAGACATACGGGACATGTGACTTGATGTTTAGAAGGTGCTACTCTCCTCACCTCTGCTCTGAATCCATGCTACAGAGCAGGGAATCTCCTGGCCATGTTTCCACAGGGAGAGGGAAGACAAACCAAGATTTGACCCTGAAAGTAAGGAACAGAAGCTCTTGCCAGTGCAGAATGGAGAAGGACGAGGGGCGTGATGCAGGGGACTTCCTACCGTGGAAAGACCATGCTATCTATGGTGAGATGTTTTGGGAGAACTAGTGAACAGACAAAGGAATGTTAAGATTCTTGAAACATTTTTGTGAGCTTGGACTCACTTCAAAGTAGAATAAGATTTAAATAAGCACATAGATATTGCACGCATATGTTTATGATGCATAAACTCATTTTTAAAAAGGTCATGCTGGATTAAAATAATAATAATAATAATAATAATAATAATAATAATAATAATAATAACAATAATAATAAAATAACCCAAGCTCTCCCCAAGTCAGAAACTTTTGAGTACTAACCTAAAGTCACAAGCGAAAGTCCAACTTGGTCTTGCGCCATTGATGGATCACAGGTACAACACTGGCTGGCTGAAAATATTGTATAAGGTGACCTTCGAGCCCTGGGAACACAGTATGAATGAGGCATCACCAAATTCTGTGTTTAGCCTGGGGTCCCACTTGCAAGATATCTCACGGAGAATGTGTGGATACTGTAAACTATAATCAGCCATCATCGGCAAGCAGGCCCCCGTTTTCTTCTTTGTCCTGTGTATATCCTTCACATTGGGATAGGCAGTATGTGTCACCTGTGAACAGGTCTAACTGCATAAAGATGCCCATGTCTGTAAAGTGTTGATCAGGAAAGCACAGTGTGAGAGACTGAGTTCCCACCCAGCACCCACAAACAAAGTCCAGCTTGGTGGTGCCACCAGGCCTGTGATCTCAGCTTGGAGACCACAGTCAAATGGATCCCGGAACTCACAGGCCTGCCAGTCCAGCCAGGGCGTGAGCTCTAGGTTCAACAAGAGACCTTGCCTCAAAAGTTCCGTGGAAAGTAATACAGGAAGTTATCTGGCATGGACCCCTGGCCTCCACATGCAACACACATGTGAACACGCAAGCATATGCTCACACACTGTTTAAATACAGAATCACACAAGACCATACCTTGCCCCTTTGCTCGCCCAGAACCCTCTTGTCTTGCAGTTCAGGAGGGCAGTAGATGCCAAGCCAGGTCAGGTTTCTCTGCTGTGCCTACTGTACCTGCCATTATAAAAGCTCCTTGGGTTGAAGATGTCTTCCAGGAATACTTGATAAAAGTCCCCAGACTGTGGGAGGGGCAGCCCACGTACAAATCACCTCAGCAGAATGGCTGGCTCTGGCAGCATGTAACAACACCATGTGATAGAGCCCAAATATGCATCTCTCTCTGAGAAGGCACAGGCTCGGGGAACTTGCTGGAAATATTAAATTAAGCAGAGTAACAGCTGAGAATAATTGGGTTTTCTGCCCCGTTGCCTGTGATTTTGCGTGGTGTTTGAGGCAGCTGGGCCGATCTGTTTGACTTGGGCTGGGAGAGGTGGTTCCCGGGAGCTCTTGGAGGTGAGAGACTGGGTGTGACTCAGTCCCTGAAGAGAATGGCCTGTGAATCCCAGAACCATCATCTCCAAGTTCAAAATAACTACCGACTCTGTACTTTGAGGTTTCCACGGGTTGCGTGTCATGGATGGGAAAACCGAGTCCTTAGAGAGTTGTCTTCATTGGTAGTGGACCTGGGTTTTCATTGGCTGTCACTAAAAGATACTCGCCCTGGTCCCAGACTGTAACGCAAGTTGGGAGGAGCTAAGGTGGGAGGAGTAAGGAGAGGAAGAAGAGGAGTAAGGAGAGGAAGAGAAGAAGGAAGAGGAGGAGCTGGGAAGGGGGGGGGAGGGATGGAGGAGGAAGATGTCGGAGTAGCAGGAGGTGGAAGGACAATGGAGGAGAAGCATGAGGCCCGGAAAACCCGAAAGTTATAAGGGATCTCACAGCTGGGGAATAGAGTAGTGCAGTGGTGACTCTGCCCAATCTAGGCGTGCCGCTTATATTCATAATTATTGAGTTGTGTTTTCTTTGACCAGTCTCATTTGGGTTGGAAAATTACCACAACACCAGAGCCCTCCTTGGGAATGGCAGATCAAAGATTCAGAGGATAGAGAAGGACTTTCCCTGTGGATAAAGGGCTTGCCACATCACAGAGGACTTTCCTTGAAGCGAGTCTGAAAAGCAGCTCTATTCGCCCACTGTCCATCCATGGGCCCAGGGACCCACCTACCAGCCGTGCGTACACCATGTACCCACCCACTTACAACCCATCCATGACTGACCCACAGTTCATTTCACAGAAGCCCATGTCCAAAAGATAGATGCAAAGGAAGTAGCCAAAGAACAGAAAATTGATCACTCGACAACTTCTCTATCCAAAGAGAGTGAGGATAGAAATGGTGGAGGAGAGAGCTAGGCTGTGGTAATTAATCAAACACCGGATCTCTTATTCTTTCTTGAAATGAGCAGAGATTTTCCATGTCATGGGTACACATTTTTTTCCCTCCTTCCGTGGTCTGGTGCTTTGGGTCATGCCGGCTGATAGGTGCCTTTGCTGGTGAGGTGAGAGGAGAAAGACACTAGACCAAGCTAGTAAGCTACAGATATACAAAGCCTGCTCAGTGGGATACTTCTGGAGGAGACATTGGGCAAGATCAGAAGGCCAAGGCAGCACAGGAGGAGAACACAACATGAAGACACAATGTCAAGGCTTTCTACTTCATTCTAGTAATGAATCAGACTTCTAAAATCCCAGTGGTGGATTTGACATAAGCTAGGCATGGTGATTCATCCTGGTCATCCCAGCACTTGGAGACTGATCAAGAGGTTTTAGAGATTAGGCCAGCCTGGGCTACAGTGTGACACTCTAGAGTCTATGGAGTGGCTCAGCAGAAAAGGTTTTCATATCTTTGAAAACCCAGGGATCACTATCCTGGTTGGCAGAAATGGCCCTGCAGCAAAGTTAACAGGAAGCTAATACAGGGGTAGCACACTACCCAGTCCACCACCCTTAAATCAAATACCTTCGGGAAATGCTAGTGAGGGTACAGACAGCTTCTCCCCCAGAGACAGATCCATGCAGGTATCCTTCCACCCCTCCATCCTGGGTACCTGTCCTTCCATCTGTCCAGCCACACATCCTCCATCCATCTATCCATCCATCCATCCATCCATCCATCCAACAATCCCTTTATCTATTAATTTATCTTTCTACAGTCCATCCATCCACAGGGTGCCTAGCTGGCCCAGGTTAGAAGCTGCTCTGTGAGTCAGACCACTGTAGCCAATGTCAAAGGACATGGGAAGCTTATAAGGTCTCCAATGAAGACATGGTTCCCATGGGGCTATCCACTCATCCATCCATCCACCCACTCATCCGTCCATCCATCCATCCTAATCATCCCTGTTTCTCTAGTCCTCCATTTCCCCACCTTCCACCCCTTTCTCCCTCTCCACCCATCTAGCAGTAAGTAGACTGCTTGCCTTTCATGTAAATGTCCTTAACTTCTATTTCCAGAACTGAAAAAAAAAAAAAAAAAAACCCACAAATACAAAAGATCTGCCTGAAATCAGATCAATTTACCTCGAGCAGTGTCTATTGGGAGATTTGCACCAAGTGAACCAGAGGTGTGTCCCCTGGGAACACTAAGCACAGATAAAACCAGCGCTTGTGATGCCTTTAGTTCTGGCAGACCCACCAGGTAGGACTGCAGCTGGCGAGTACCCTCTTCAGTGTATGAACAAGGCTGCCCGCTAGCATGAGAGGAGGGTGCTGTCTCTCCAGGGAGGAGAGCATTCAAGATGGCTCTTGAGTGGCAGGAAGCACTTGTGATGATTAGAAATGTGAAGGTCACCAGGTAGCTTGGAATGGCTAATGCTGGCAACAGCCAACACCAGGGCAGATTTGCTTCACCGAGGCCCCAGGCTCTGAGAAAATGGCAGTTTCTGCACAGGAGCAGCTACCCCACCCCCGCTGCAGGGCCAGCCTGACATGGGTTCAGCTCCCAGCTTCCTATTCTTGGTCTGTGTCACAACTGATCTACTGAGAACCCAGCAACTCTGCTTGCTGTGGGGCTCCCTGGACCCTTAGGCATCCACTCACCAACACAAATTCTCCGACAGGCTCTGTTTTACTATTTCAAGTCACCTCTCTTCACAATGGGCAGACACTAGCTTGAGGGAATTCCCCAAGACCCAAACCTCATACCACCTTACAGTGAGAAATCTTAACTAAACTATGGAAACACCCGCAAGCGAGCACTAAGTTGTGAGTAAAGACCTAGTCTAGGTTCAGCTACTTTCTGACTGGCTTTGAAACACCTTGTTCACACCTGTTCATCCATCCATCCATCCATCCACCCACTTATCTATACATACACACATCATCCTTCCATCCCAATCTTCTATTTATGACATTGTAAACCTTGTGAACATGCACACACACACACATGCAAACACACACAGAGACAGACAGACACATGCACACACACACAGAGATAGACAGACACATGCACACACACATACCACAAACACACGAACGCACACACACAGACACATGCACAGACACAGACCCACAGACACACAGACACATACACATACACAGTGACACACATACACACAGACACACATGCACACACACAGAGAGACAGACACATGCACACACACAGAGAGACAGACAGACACATGCACACACACATACCACAGACACACAAGTGCACACACACAGACACATGCACAGACACAGACCCACAGACACAGACACACAGACACATACACATACACAGTGACACACATACACACAGACACACATGCACACACACAGAGAGACAGACACATGCACACACACAGAGAGACAGACAGACACATGCACACACACATACCACAGACACACAAGTGCACACACACAGACACATGCACAGACACAGACCCACAGACACAGACACACAGACACATGCACATACACATACACACAGACACACATGCACACAGACACACAGACACATGCACATACACACACAAACACACACACGCATTAACTTCATCTTCCATTTGCCTCCAGCCTCCTCATCTCCCAGCTCAAAGGTCTCCTGTTCCCTCCTCATTTCATTATAAAATCGTTTATTTATTATTTGTTTGTTCTCAAACCCCAAAGCCTTTAAATTTAGCTGATGTGTCGGTGAGCTTCCCCAAGCATTGCGGCACTGTGACACTGACAGAAATGGTTTGTGATTGATCGATGCCGAGGCCCCCACCGATCTTTTTTATGAGATGTTTCGGTAGATCCCAGGGAGGTGGCACTGTGGTTTCGCTGTGAGGTCCCAAGTGCATGCATCCTCTCTTTCTCAGGACTTGAAATGTGTCTGGCTTCTTTGGGGACGTATCCTTCCGTGGCTTCAGATCTTAGAATGGCTCCCATCGCATTTTCTCTGACGGTACCCACGTCAAAAATATAGGGCGGTGTGGTCCCAGTGCCTCCAAGCCTGCCGTCTGCAGCTCCTTGATTGTCATAGGGGGTTTTCATGTCCCGCAAAGTACAGCCTGTACCCTGTTCAGTGAAAGTGACCAGGGAGGAAGTGAGGACATTGCCATGGGGTCTCGTGTGAGAACCCCAGTCTCTCAGCCTCCTATCTGAGAAGTGCAGGGTTTGGGCGGTGCTACCCGAAGCATGAGTTCCAAAAGAAAAGTCAGACGCTGGACATGGGGGTGCATGCCTGCCACCCTAGCACCCTGGAGGTCAAGAGAGGAAAACAGCAAGTTCTGGGTGACCCTGTCTCAATCAATCAAACAAACAAACAAACAAAAACAAACAAACAAAAAAACAAAAAAACGAACCGAAAAACAAAACAACAAAACCATGTCATGTGACCTCGACGTGAACATAAGAACCAACCGAGCATGCTCCACGTACAAGCAGCAGGCATGCGCATGGCAGGATCTCAGGTTTCCAGTGTTGCAATGAAATACACCAGGCAGAGCATTTTATAAAGAAAGAGGCTGTTGGGACACAGAGCTGGGCAACTGCTGGACTTTAGTGGGGGTTTCTTGGTGGTGGTTCATGGTAGAGGATGCAGTGTATGAGGGGAAAGGAGGGGAAGGAGAGAGATTTAGGACACTTGAGGACTCCCTGGCTTTCATCCTCCAAGGCCCTGTCTACACACACAAGTCACATTCTGAGATCAAGAGGGTGAGAAGCCCAGCATACAAATTGGGGGTATACAACTGTACCATAATACGGTGCGTGTGACTCGGAAACACCTCAGTACCCCAGAGCCTGACTCTCTTGGCTTCTTGGTGCCCTCCAAGGGGGCTGGTTTACTTCTACTCTCTGACATCCCAGCTCCTCAATTTCCTGACTGTCCCTCTTTCCCAGTCCCCCTGGCCTTTGTATGGAAATGACCTCTGTGTCCCAGGAGACAAGTCTTTGTTCCAAAAGCTGTCACAGGAGCCAACACCCAGAGTTCCCCCAGCAGAGGCCACTGTCCTGTTCAGGGATGTTTGTTGATTGCTCACTGACCTGAGAGTCCTCTGTCTTCAGATGAGAGTAGCTGTGAGCCTGCTTGCTACAGACTTATTCTCTCTCTCTCTCTCTCTCTCTCTCTCTCTCTCTCTCCCTCCCTCCCTCCCTCCCTCCCTCCCTCCTTCTCTCTCTCCTCTCTTTTCCTTCTATCCTTTCCCCTCCCCACTCTCCCCCACCCACAAGAATCTTTAGTCACAAACAATCAGAGTGGGACAATGCCTTCTCCAGGAGAGATATGGGGGTCATCTTTTATTAAGAAGAAAGCTTTTGAAATGCGCGGTGAGTGGTGTCCCCCTCATTAGCCGGAGAGGGATCAGGACAGCAATCTAGTTGATCAGCAGCCGCAATTTATTTTAAACTGCCCGTTTTCTGGATGTCAGAGGACGACTTTTACGTATAATCTTATTTCCAATTTCAACAAAGAACACTTCACTCATGTTGGGTGCGGAGATTTTTTTTTTTCTTCTTCTCCATAGACAATAACCGATTATAAAAGCAGCTCCCGGCCGGCCCCCCCACCCATCTCGTCGTGGTGTTGACATATGGAAATGAGGCAAATGTAACCCGTGTAATTACAAGCATTGTAAGCAGGGTACAATTAGTGTCTCTCCAAGCCGATGTTGTAATCAAAAGACGCTAGTGACAGAGTCCAAGGATGGAGGAGACGCTCCACAGAACCCAACACGGGTTGGAAGGAAGTTTCTTTCTTTCATTCTCTTCTTCTTCCCACACGGAGACAAATGTCGCCTCCTATTCTCTCCTGAGTGCGTGAGGAGAAATCAGTTCTAATTATTTACTCCGCCCATCTAGGCCCACGCAGACAGACAAGGGGGCCCCGACTTTAAAAATAAACCCAGCCACGTGGCAGGCGGGACCAGGCTCTGCAGGAGCTGGAATATTTAGACGGTGGCTTTTAAGGTCACCCGTTCTACCAGGGGGTTTGTCACGGGACCTGCTGCCCAGATGAGGTCCCACGGGTGGAAGTCAGACACCCACAGGGCTCCCATGTTACCAAACACATTTGGGGCTCGGGGCTGTGGCAGTAGATATTTTGCTCATATTTTATTTGAAAACCTTTGTCGGTATTTAGGTGCCAAGAGATGTTTGTAGCAGACATGTGACGTCCGGACTCCTCAGAAACTAGAGCTGATCACGAAGGGGAGACCTGTAGTGTCACAGGGTATTGTGGTGCCCAGTCTCTGCAGGTCTTGGAGATTCAGGACAGCTCCCATCACCTGGGATGTTGCTTGCCCACTTCCCATTGAAACGACAAGTCAAAGGATCTCCACAGACTGGGGCTGTCTATAGGGTTTTGGGAGAGCCATTGCGCCTGCCCCATGGGCTGTCTTCCATCTCTACGAAGCCGACAGCTTCCTAGTCCCCAAGTCCAGTGCTGTGTGTGCTTCCTTGCAAAGCAACAACTCATCCTTACCTGTGCCAAACCCAGCTCGCCAGCCAGCCTCCCCAGAAGGCAGGTCCCTGCCTCCATGGGGGGTCCTCCCAATGCACACTGTGGCAGTTGGGAGGGGGAGGCCGCATTTGAGTTTCTGAATGAATTATTCAATAAGGATTTCTTTGTTGCCTCCTAAGTGAGCACAGGATGAGAGAGAGAGAGAGAGAGAGAGAGAGAGAGAGAGAGAGAGAGAGAGAGAGAGAGGATAAATAGTTACAGAGCTGATGGTGTGCTCACCACAACTCAAGAGAAAAAGAGACACTGCACAGGGGCTGTGTGCTGGGCATCACCACAGCCTAAGTCTAGCAGGTATGTTGAGAACACACACAAATCCTGAACCATGTTGGAAAAGGATCTGGAATGCATGAGGTTTCCTCAGTGGGGGCTTGGACCCACCCTGCCCTACCTGCCATGCCTACCGTGTGTGTGTGCGCACAGAACTTTGTGAGTACATGTATCTAATAGCATATCTCATGTGTTTATATACTTAATATGCAATTTGGATATAACATACATTATTAACATGCTATATACACTGATGGATATTTAATACAGGGTATAGAAATCTGCCCGTGGGATATTTGGGACAGGGCTGTGGCTGGGTCTGCTAGCCAGGGACACAGGCTTATTTCTACATACTAAGACAACCCCCCCCCCCTCCTCAGAATGGCTCTGTACCTCACAAAGGCCTCCATGGCTAGGTCTGCTAGCCAGGAATGTTCTCCTGAGTTGAGGACAGGTAAGTCACCTCTGTCCGGTTCAAGAGGGGCTGTGGTCAGGGCTGGAGAGAACCCTCTAGAGACAAGAGCTCAGGTCCACGTTGCACCTGGGATGCCAGGGCTTGGGATCCCCTCTCAGGGATCGGTTTATTCCACTTCTTTTGTCTTGCTTTATTCTTGTTTGTCTGTCAGGGTCTTGCTGTGCAGCCCAGGCTGACAGAGAACCCTCCATCCTCCTACATCGGTGGTATGAGGACAAGTATACACACTCCACACCCAGCTCCAGAACAGTGGGTATGAGAGAGGGGAGAGGGAGAGGGAGAGGGACAGAGAGAGGGAGGAGGGAGAGGGAGGAGGGAGAGGGAGGAGGGAGAGCGAGGAGGGAGGGAAGAAACAGGGAGGAGAGAGGGGGAGGGAGGAGGGAGAGGGAGGAGGGAGAGAGAGGGAGGGAGATCACAGAGACAGCTTCTGAGACATCAGGCTTGCTCCGACCAACTGTGTGGCACAGGACCACCAGTCTTATTTCTCTATTCCCTTCTTTCATCTTTCCCAACAAACTCCCAAGGTGACCAGCTGGGACCAATGACTGGCTTCGAATGCAAGATTTTGAGAATCTGATTTTTTTTTTTTTCCATTTTCAGCAGCTATCATAACTCCCATTCCTGCCGTCAGTCAGGTGTCAGAGGCATCCACATGACCCTGTTCACTGCCACTCACAGCAGCTGAGACAAGGCCCATCATCTAATAAAATGTGGTACACTGTGTACGCACCATGGAATACTATTCAGCCATGAAAAGGGTGACACCATGAATGGGTCTGGAGACCAGAGAACCGCAAGAATGCACATCTGGATTTTGCTTCATATGTATTAAAAGTGTGTTCTCTGTTCTCTAGACACTCTTTAAACACCACAATTTTCACCAGGAGAAGATACACAAGACAGCCCTATGCCCCACCGCTACTTTTGAAACAATTAGGGTTTTTATTGTTGTTGTTTGTTTTTTAACCAAGCCAGTGACACTTACCACATTCCCCAGGGTTATTACTCCTATTTATTATAAAGAAGTGAAGACAGGTTACACAAAAGCCTATTCATGACTGTTCATAGCGGCGGCTTTACTTACAATTCCCACAAGTGAAAAATAAACAGGCCGCTTTTTTAAAAAATCGCATTAATTTTTCCTGCACATATGTCTAAGTAGTATGTGCAGGCAAAGCCTTTGGAGGTGAGAAGGTGTTGAGTCCCCTGACACCTGCAGGCACAGACAGTTGGGAGTTTCCATGTGGGTGCTGGGAATTGAACCTGAGTCCTCTGGAGGAGCAGCTGGTACTCTTGGCCACTGCCATGCCCACCTGCTTCTTTTAGGTCTCAGAAGTCTGACAAGCTAGACTAACCCTTCAACCTCTGAAACCAGAGGAATGGATTCATCAAAGGCAGCCTGTACCGTAGCTCGTCAATCAGAGGATAGACCTGAGGGAAGCATCTGCAGAAAGAAACAACACCATGTAAGGACAAAGCGGTTGCTTCCTCACATCTCTGCAGATCCGGAAGTAGAGAAGGCACAGGGATCTGGGCTCGCCTGAAAAGCCCAAGGCCCGCCCCCAGAAATCTACTTCCTCCAATGAGGCTCCTCCTCCTGGAGGGTCCTAACCTTCCACAACAGCGCCCCCTTCCGGGAACCAGGTCTTCAGCCAGGAGCCTTTGGGCATACTTGAAACTGTCACAGCCTTGTGCCATCAAAGCCCTTTCCCTGGTGCCCGACCTGACATTCTGTCTTCTGTACCAGTTCATGACCTTCAAAGGCTGCTGCACACTCCCTGAGAAGTTAGACCCACTTACGTACTGGCTGTGAGTCAGACTCGGTGATAGACATGATAGATAATCGCCAGCTCCTAGTCCAAATGGTGTTTGATGGGGTATAGCCACAGATCAGCTGGGGAAAGTGTCACCTAGAAGCTATCAGAGACATTCTACTCTACTTGCCCCGGCAACTACATCCTGGTTCACCATGCCCCACTGTCCTGTGACTTGCCTAACACTAGACCACTATGGCAGGACTCTTTAGTTCTGGCCCAAGACCATCAACAGATCACTTGTGTTACTTCTGCCCAGTGGCTCCTACACACACACACACACACACACACACACACACACATCACAGAGTATCATTTTGAAGACTGAATTAAGGCCTGAGGTAAATCTATGCCCCTTACCCATCTTCACAGCAAGGTGGCCAGGCACCTCACCACTCAGTGTTTGCCTTTCAAGAAATGCATATATTTGTTGAATATGCATATATATTTGCTGAAATGTATATACATATATGCATATATTTGTTGACATGCATATATATACTCATGTGTGCAAACACACATACAAACACACACATGCAATGCCCAGTGGGTCCTTTCCTTCACCTTAAAGATACATGCATGCAGCCGGGCGGTGGTGGCACACGCCTTTAATCCCAGCACTTGGAAGGCAGAGGCAGGCGGATTTCTGAGTTCGAGGCCAGCCTGGTCTACAGAGTGAGTTCCAGGACAGTCAGGGCTACACAGAGAAACCCTGTCTCGGAAAAAAAAAAGATACATGCATGCACAGGTGTGTGGTTGTATGTGTGTGTGCACATGCTAGCGTATTTTCTGGTCATTATTTTTTATTTTTCTTAACCACATCTCCACAATGAGCTGAATTCATCCACGTTCAGAAAATAAATAGCACCAAATCTGCAATTATTAAAAGCAGAGTTGCTGTCAGGGTGCCCTGGTCTCTGAGAAACTGTAATTTGCCTCCTATGTTCTGAGGTGCTTGTAACTTTGATTTTTTTTCCAAATTGTATTTTTAATGATGGTTCTTAAATGCTTTAACCTTCCTTGTAACTCACCACCCACCAGAGGTAGCAGAAAAGAAAGAATACCCGGGAGGAGGACCTGTTTAGAAAGGTTTGGGGGAGCAACTCCTGTCTGTGTTATGTGGAAATCGGCAGTTTAGTTCACAAGTTAGCAGGCAGCTCAATCCATTCGAGAACGTTTCATTAATACACCAGCAGTCCAGTGTTGTTGGTAGAGCTGGGTTAGTGACAGCGATGACACAACCTAGCAGAGACAGCCAGGTCTCAGCAGGAGAGACCAACAGGAACACCAAGAGACGTTCTAGGCTGCACCTCTCTCTTAGGGAAGTGGAGATCAGCGAAGACTCGAGACCCACAGGCATTGCACAGCTAGCTGTACCAGCAAACCAAGTTCTGTCCCCATCACTCCATGGAGTCCTATTTGCACCCTCCAAATATCACCTGTCCTCCAAGTGTTTTACCTCAGCACACGCATCCCATCAGCCTGAGTCTGCAGAGTCCTGACAAACGAGGCTCAACTACACAGTGTAAGTCGGACCAACACATTCCTGTCGTTAGCAGAGAATCCTTCATCCCGTGTCCTCTCACGTGCTTGCTTTAGCAGAACATCCTCTCTCCTGTGTCTGCTTCAGCTAACCATTTCTTCACAAGTCTGCCTTAGCCGTTCACACCTGTGTCTACTTCATCAAAACATTCCTTCGTGTGTTTGCCCCAGCAAAACACCATCCATCCGACTTTCCAAAGAACCCTTAAGTTTCCCATTCAGGTGCTCCACATCCTGTGTCCCCTCCTTCCACCGACATTGCTTTCTGAAGATCTTTCCATCCTGAGAATCGAGAAAGGTTGCCATGCTGGGGTTGAGGAGCTGTAGGATATCTCAGACCAACTCCATGAATAGTGAGGGGTGATTAGTTACAGCAGTGCACTCTGACTGGCACACATGGCTCTCTGGGGCAACACAAGACGGGGCACAGAGGGGTGAGTTTTCCATGTGAAGTATTTTATCTGTTCTGTTTCCGGATCACACAGTTACCCACACCTACACCCGGTCAGAAGCCTGTACTGTGCTCAGGATAACCCATCGGCATCACCAAGGCACCATGCCCTGTGGCAACCAGCTCTCCAGCTTGCTGAGAGGCACCACAGACAGAGAGCAAAGCCTGGAATTCAGGAGATGGTATCTACCTGTGGGGTGTAGTGAGAGGTGGGGGAAGCCACTGCCACCACCCACAAGCCCCAACACAATCCAAGCTACCACCTCTGAACCTCCCCCTGCCCATTCCAGCTTCTTTGTTCTTGCTTGGAGCTGGTCTCAGGGCTATAAGATGGCTATGATTTATGGGGTTTTATGCAAATGTCCACTGAATCCTGCACAAGGCAGAGAAGAAGGGGTCTGGGCTGGCTCATGTGGCCCTTCATCTAACTGGGTAGCATGGTCTGTGACCCAGACACAAGATTCCCACCAGCAGAAGGCTCACAGGATACTGGGGAAGCATGAGGCAGTTGGGGAAAAAGGAATCCACCCAGTATAGTCCTAACAGAGGTCCATGTGTGGGAAGGCTCCTGGATCAGTCAGACATCCCTGTGCAGCCAGACTCTGGTTCTTCTTTATATGTCTGTGTCTTGAAGAACTTCACAGTAACAATGGTATAGGTCTAGTTAACCATGGTACAAAATGTAATGAACTGGACTTCATTAATCATGTTTTCAAAACACCTTCTAGAGATTCGTGGTCATGACCATATTTATAAGAGGGGAGTGCCCAGCAGTTCATCTACTCAGAAAACCAGTTCAGAGGATATCAGGCGTGTGATGGAGATTGGAGCATGCAGGACACATTCTTCGTTGCCAGTGCCTTGCCCCAATGACACCACCCTTTGTCCGTTCTGCATTCCCAGGATCTGTGTCCCAGCATTCGCCAGGTCCCCGCAACGTCTCCACCATTCGGTAGGAAAGCCACCAGACAGCTCCCCGGAGCTGACCTTGTACTAAGGCAAGATCAGCTCAAGTGACTGATTTTTCCGCGCCCCCCCCCCCCAATCTCTTGGGGGCAGCCTGGAGACTGTAAATCCCGTTATCGCTCTGGTCCTCCATGTCCTCCGCTGACGCCGTCGGCTTCAGGATGCTCATTCCTCAGCGCCATTTGTCCACCTTGTCAGATGTCGGCTCCTCTTAAGAGCTGAGCTCTCCTGTTGCATCCATTTCTGTCGAGGGTGGGGGATGAGCCTTCTTCCTGGTGCCTGCCATTCATTCCCAAGGTCGCTAGGAAACAAAAGAGAAACCATTCTAGGAGACAAGCTGGGAGTCCCGAGGACACAGGAGAGGAAGCTGGGGAGACATAGCGAGGGAAGGCACTGCTTACACAAGTACAAGAACATGAGATCAAACCCTGCGAGCCCGTGTAAAGCCCAGTACAGTGGGAAGTAGGGACAAGAGGCTTGCTGCCTGCCAGCCTAGATCCAGACTCAGAGAAAGGCCTCAAAGGAGTAAGTAGAGGACACTAACATCCTCCTTCAGACTCCCATGTGTGTGTGGAAGGTGCACACTCACACACGTGTGCACATACCAAATGATGGTTGTTTGGTTGGCCAGTTTAGCTGGTTCTTTAGTTTAGTTTTGGTTTGGGTTTTGTCAACTTGACACAAGCTAAAATCATCTGGGGAAAGGGGATCTCAAGCGAGGGGTCGCCTCCATCGGACCAACATGTGGGCCGGTCCGTGGAACATTTTCTTTCCAGCCTGCTGTGGGCAAGGCTGCCCCTGAGCAGGTGGCCCTGAGTTTCGTACAAAGTCAGGCTGAGCTGA
The DNA here is from genome assembly GCF_011762505.2 of Arvicanthis niloticus. NCBI lineage: Eukaryota > Metazoa > Chordata > Mammalia > Rodentia > Muridae > Arvicanthis > Arvicanthis niloticus. Next base: position 2,564,269 of record NC_133432.1, read on the forward strand.
GCCATGGAAAAGAAGCAGCGTTTTCCCCACTAAAGCCTCTGCTTGACTTTCTGCCCCTGCAGCTCAGGTTCCTGCCTTCTCATCAGATGGACCTGGACCTGCAAGAGGAACCAACCCTTTCCTCCGCAAGTTGCTTTTGGTCATGGTGTTTATTACAGCGACAAAGATCAATGAAAACACAGCATGCACATGCTACACACACCACATACATGCTACATTCAGCATGCACAGGCTACACACACCACACACATGCTACACACAGCATGCACATGCTACACACACCACACACATGCTACACACACCACACACATGCTACACACACCACACACATGCTACATTCAGCATGCACAGCCTACACACACCACACATATGCTACACACACCACACACATGCTACACACACCACACACATGCTACATATGCTACATTCAGCATGCACAGCCTACACACACCACAATATGCTACACACACCACACACATGCTACACACACATGCTACACACACCACACACATGCTACATTCAGCATGCACAGACTACACACACCACACACATGCTACACACACCACACACATGCTACACACACCACACACATGCTACACACAGCATGCACATGCTACACACACCACACACATGCTACACACACCACACACATGCTACACACACCACACACATGCTACACACACCACACACATGCTACACACACCACACACATGCTACACACAGCATGCACATGCTACACACACCACACACCACAGGCTACACACAGCATGCACAGGCTACACACACCACGGACATGCTAATGAAAACACATCATGTTCATGCTATACATACCACACACATGCTACACACATGAAGCCCAGGCAAAAAGACACCCAGGACATCCTTTGGCCTCAAACTTAGGTAGGGCTGTGGGCAGGGCTGTAGGCAGCTGGGCTCTACCGTAAATCTCCGTAGGACTGCTGTTCATGATGCATCTGTTTCTGTACTTGGTGCCATGGCAAATACCCAACAAAAGCAAATTAAGAGATAGAACTTTACCCTTCCTATGGCCAAACCCAGCCTGAGGCCACGGGCCTGCTGTGCTAGACATAGATCAAGGTGACAAATGGAAGAACAGACAATGGGACACAACCCCCGCCTCCCCTCTTCAGCTCTCCCCTGCCTTTCCTGTGTGGAGCCTGCTTTTCTTCTCCAGCCTTTTCTTCCTTGGGCACAACTCAGAAATCATCACTGAAGGATTAGTGAATCAAAGCTGGGCACAGGGTCCCCCTGCCTACTTGGTCTCTCCCTGCAAGGTCTACAGACTTTGGCATCAGACAGACTCAGTAGGGTTGCTGACTGACTCCCAGAACTAGGGCTCTCAGTACAAGGAGGACCTGTGAGGACATTCAACCCATCATGATTGACAGTCAGGTTCCCAGAGCTCTGGCTTTGACTATAGCCCCTATTTCCATCACCTTCAGGTTTCAGAGCATGGTTTCTGCATTCATTGGGTGGGGGAGGAATCCCCAAAAGCTCCTCTGCACAAATACTTGAAAGTGGGGCAGCCGGAGGTGAGCTTGCTGTTGTGACACTCCCTCTGTGAGGCAGAATGTTTCTGCTGAGACTCCAGGGAGGGCACCAGACCCTTCGTAGATTTAAGAGTACAGGAGACTTGTGTGCAGAGAGGAAACTCTCCTGCAAGGGGAAGGTGTTTGTGGAGGTCACAGGCTCAGGCAATCGGTCACTCATTCTCACAGGTACTTAGGTTGGGTTTTGGTGTGTTGTGGTGCAAACCATAGAACCCAGGGACCACACCTGGTCACCTCTGTCTGCTCGGTGGTTGTGGTGGTTTGAATATGCTTAGCCGAGAGAGAGTGGCACTATTGGAGTTGTGGCCTTGTTAGAGGAGGTGTGGCCTTGTTGGAGGAGGTGTGGCCTTGTTGGAGAAGGTGTGGCCTTGTTGGAGGAGGTGTGGCCTTGTTAGAGGAGGTGTGGCCTTGTTGGAGGAGGTGTGGCCTTGTTGAAGGAGGTGTGGCCTTGTTGGAGGAGGTGTGGCCTTGTTGGAGGAGGTGTGGCCTTGTTGGAGGAGGTGTGGCCTTGTTAGAGGAGGTGTGGCCTTGTTGGAGGAGGTGTGTCACTGTGGGTGTGGGCTTTAAGACCCTCATCCTAGCTGCCTGGAAGCCAGTCTTCAAGCAGCCTTCAGATGAAGATGTAGAACTCTCAGCTCCTCCTGCACCATGCCTGCCTGGATGCTGCCATGTTCCTGCCTTGACGATAATGGACTGAACCTCTGAACCAGCCCCAATTAAATGTTGTCCTTATAAGAGTTGCCTTGGTCATGGTGTCATTCACAGCAGTAAAACGCTAACGCAGACAGGGGTTTTCTAGATCTAGTGATGATGTTAAATGACTCCCATCTCGGGCCCTGAGCGGTCCTTAGTCAAAGAAACATGTGTCTGTAAATGTGATGCCTTCCTGAGGACAGAAAGGGCATTGGGGATAGATAGATGGAACATATTCCCCGGGAGTTTACTCCAGGGTAGCAAGAAAGGGGACTGGAGCTAGGGCAGGTTTGGGGCTGGTGCTGTGGGCTAATGACTGCCTGTCCCTCATAGATAAGCCTACACCAGCTTATTACTCTGACTTTGTTTGAATTACTGGTCCTACTTAACTTCCTCTAACCTCAGGACCTTTGCACACCCCAGTCCGGCTGTCTGGGAAAGTGTTACTACCACTCATCCTCCAATCTCAAGAATTCCCTTCTTCCACACAGTACATTCTTTGACTTCAAACTAGGCTTGCTTTCTGACACGGCAAGGCTTGCTCTGTCTTCCTGGCCTTCTCTGCGGCTTATCAATCCACTTTGCTTTGAAGTTCTTTGGGCAAAGCTGTGGCCAGTCACATGCTTGCTCGTTTCTGCAACCCCTTCCTTAGACAAAGCCTAGGGCAGTCAGCTGGTACTGTTTGCTTCCCTTTAGAATAAAAGACTGGCTGCACAGGGCACTCAGAAAAAGCCTTTATTCTCTGATGGTTTCTTTCCTGGGGCCCTAAGCACCCACAGTATTTACTAAGCCCTGGATGTATACCCAGATATGTCTCAAAGAATCTGGCCTGGCAAAACCCAGCAGGAGCAGCCAGCCATGGGTAATGAGAGCACTATGCCCATCTGCAAGATGGGCAAACAGAGGCCCAAGAATCTCGGTTGCTTATAGAATGACAGGCAGAGTCGAGCCTGGACTTGGAAGCCTCAGCCCCTCCCACACCTGATTGGTGGTTCCGTGGGCATTGGTGCATGATATTTAGTGAATGCAGTAGCACCCTGGTCTTGTAACATTCACAGAGGACTCCCTGGCTGCCAGCTATGCTTTGACATCCTAGCGTATAACATCTATGATTTACTCTCAGAGGTTCTAGGGAGATGCATACAGTCTTCACCCACCCTACAGTTTCTGGCCACCTTCACTGGTTCTGGGTTGAGCTGCTGACAGCTCTCTCCATGGCAGGCCCTTCCTGCCAACCATGCTGTAAAGACTAGTAAATCCAGCAGCCTGTGTGTCTGAGTCCCCCGTGTGTCATCCCCCAAATCTCTCTCTAAGTGGCAGGACTGGCCCAGTTCTGCCCTGTCTAGGGACACTAGCACCCTCTCAGAGGAGAGTGATGCCAGAGACCCCCACATGTGGTTGCGTCTTTGCTGCCTGATCCAGCTGCCCCAGACACAAACTGGGACTCCAAAGGCCCTAGAAGGACTCCAGAGAGCCTCTCCCTACATTGTACCGGATGGCTTCCCTCAGTGCTCCAAGGAAGGCCTGGGGCTTGCGTCTCAACCCCAAACACTGAAGTGTTGACATTGTCCATCAATTCTCGTTGCTGCAAGCGGTGAACGCCTACTGTATACTTTGCACCTGATATATCATTTTGTCTTGGAAATGGAATTTCAAATGGGAAACTGAGGTCTCTTTTTACATCCACCACGGGTTAAGTCATAACTGAGGCTCAGAGAGCGTGAGCAGCCCGACGGAGATCACACAGTAGACGCAGTAGTCAATCTGGGCTCCAGAGGTACAGCATGACACAAGTCAAACACTCTGAATCATGTCTCCCATTGCTATTGGCAGCTGAAGGACTGAGGCCAGCTGCCTCTGCACTAAACAGCCTACTGTGTACCAGACAGCTCCCTACCACCATGAATCACCCTAGTTCTCACAGGACGAGGAGACCCTAGATTCATTGTTCTGTATAAGGCAAGTAGGATTCATAGTTCTACCTGCCTGAGCAGGAAGACCCCATCCCTAGCAGCCTGAGACCCCTACATGCTAAACCAGTCCTGGTGTGATGGTGCCCTGGGATCTGATTGCAGGATTGCCAACAATCTGCTCATGAGTGAGCCGCTCATGGTACATACATCCCCAACACTGGCCTATAAACTGTCCCTTGCTTTAGTCCCTAAGCCTGCAGGACTATCCCACCCAATTGCTGGTTGGATGTCAGTCAGTCCTAGTCACATGACGACCCTCCCCGAGTCAGGTTGTGACTCTGTGGAGGCTGGGGAACTGGGTGAGGAGGAAGGAGATGGCTGTCTCAGGTAGAGAGTTCTCGGGTGTGCTCCCTGCCCCTCCTGAGCTGAGTTAGCATCCTCGGCTCCTGGAGTCCACGAGGTCATTTAGGGGCCATAAGCTTTACCCTATCCCACTAGGACTCTCGGCACCTTGGCAAGTACTGACCTGCATTTTCTCCTCCGTGGTGTTGGGTCATGTGACTAGCTGGAGAAGCCTGGACTTGGTGATACTCACAAAGCCGTACCTGTGGCTGCGTCCTGGCACAGGGCTGGGCACAGAACACGCATGACCCACGGATGTCTCCTAGCGCATGGTGGATGCATGAGTTTATTTCATTTTAAGATTGGTTTATTTGTATTTTATATTGTACTGGCTGGTTTTGTGTCAACTTGACACCAGCTGGAGTCATCACAGAGAAAGGAGCTTCAGTTGAGAAAATGCTTCCATGAGATCCAGCTGTAAGGCATTTTCTCAATTAGTGATCAAAGAGGGAGGGCCCCTGTGGTGTGGTGCCATCCCTGGGCTGGTAGTCTCGGGTTCTATAAGAAAGCAAGCCAGGGGAAGCAAGCCAGTAAGTGACATCCCTCCGTGGCCTCTGCATCAGCTCCTGCTTCCTGACCTGCTTGAGTTCCAGTCCTGACTTCCTTTGGTGATGAACAGCAATGTGGAAGTGTGAGCTGAATAAACCCTTTCCTCCCCAACTTCCTTCTTGGTTATGATGTTTTTGCAGGAATACAAACCCTGACTAAGTCATATATGTATACTGTATATGAGCATTCTGCATGGCATCGTATGTATATGTACTGAATGTGTTCCTGGTGTGGAGGAGGCCAGAAGTGGTGCCAGATCTCCTGTAACTGGAGTTAAGACTGGTTGTGAGCCACCACGCGACTGCTAGAAACTGAATCTAGTCCTTCTGCAAGAGCAGCCAGCATTCTTATGCATGGAGCCGTCTCTCCAGCCCTGGGAGAGGATGTCTGAATCTTACACAGCACTGTGCCTGGTGTGACCTAACACTGTGTCCTCCTGTGACTGCTTCTTCCCCAGGACCCAGCGTCTATCTAGTTCACACTCTGATCTTAGCTGACCTATTCTACATGGAACATCTTACTCACAGTCTCCATCCATGACACCTAAGATCAGGGATCAGGGATCAGAAAGACAATCCATATCCATTCTAAACCTGGGCTCACAGTGTGCCCTCAGCCCCCACAGTCACCCTAGGAAACAAAACAAAAGAGCCAGGTGGCTGTACTGTACACACCCATTCCTATAGGCTCCTCTCCTAAGGGCTCCACTCCAGAATCTGCTGAGGTCATTTCATTTAACACCTGCATGCCAAGAACTCAAACGGGCCTAGCGGGGTGAGAGAGGAGGCTCTCTCTCCATGGCCCTGCCCTATTCCTTTCAAGAAGCCTGAATCACTTGGTCAAATACGCTAGTGTCATAGTGACCTCAGTCAGCAGTGTCCTTGTCTCTGCTGAGCATCTGGTCACTAAGTTTCCTTGTCCTACCCGAAACGTCAGTTCTCACGTGTCTTCTCTTTCTTCTTGTAGTCCTTTAGAAGGAGACAACGTTCGTGTTATAGGAACCTTCTAGAAAGACCAGCATGTGTTTCTCACCCCAAGGCTGGGGAAAGCAAGGGTTTTCAGCTCCTCAGAGGTCATGACCCAGCCTGTCCCCACAGATCCAAAGGCATCAATGCAAGCATATAACCTTGCCCAATATTCTCACCCACAAACTCTTAAATTGGCCTCACAGGCCCCCTTGAGAAAGGAGGAACCTCAGGGAAAGAGGAGAAGTCACTGGTCCCTACCCAGTGTAGACTGGACATGGCTGGAAGGCTCAGTCCTCATCCTTCCAGATAGCTCTGGATCTGTGAGGTGCTCCTTGGAACTGGGGTGGGTGCTCCAGCCAACTCTACGGGGGACAGGGGGGTTGGCTGCTGACAGAGCCCCCTGCATCCTCACACAGTTGGCATCACTGAAAGCTGCCTGTGGCCCTCTTGGCCAGCATGAAATGCCCCTGTCAATCAGAGCCAAAGCTTGACCCCTATAGGAAGCAAGGGGGACGAGCCAGACTTCACACACCCAGCCTTGAACCTTGCCTGCTCCGAACTCACGCCCACTGATTCAGCCTCCAGAGATTGCCTCCTTTACTTCTGCCCCATGAAGAAGCCTGTGTATGCCCAGCACCTACAAAGCCATGTGGGAGCTGACAGGAAAAGCCAGGGAATCTGCTGGGGAGGTACTGGTTTCACTTTCCTTCCTTGCTTTCTCAGGGGACAGCTGGGGCTGAGACAGGCCCCGTATATGAAAGAGGTCACTCCAGAGGAACAACTTTCTAACAACCAACAGAGCCTCAGCCCTGGGCATTAGCAGGAGCCCTGCGCCCTCCCCTTGCTCCCACCCCCCCATGACTCTGGGTTCCTTATGCTGACTGAGGCGAGAATGGAGGCCGGCTGTCGAACACAGACCCTAACAACACCTGTTCAGTGTTATTAATCTCCCCAAATATACCCTGCCATTGTCACTGATCCCAAAGGGTTTGTGCTTCCCCCTTAGAACCCGCTAAAGAAGCTACAGTGTTGATGATGAAGGCCGGGCCCAGAGACCGAGAAGAATCTGCTGGTAGCGACGTGGTAATTACTATGGAAACTACTCATTATAATTCAATAAAGAGGGAGAGAAAAAAAAAAGTTAAGTTCATTGTGTTACCTGTGACTGTCTTCATGTTCCATACATACATTAGCATGAAATCACACCACACAAAAGGGTCTGGAAGGTTCAGCAGAGACTGGGAGAGGGAGGGGGGAACTTGCTTGGCAAGAGAGCTCTCTTCTGCAAAAGACAGAACAAGAAAACTGAGCAAAAATATTTGGGGTTTCTGTACAAACCGGCAGCTCACACGTGAGGAATCTGTCCAGCCGGTAAGAATCTGAGATGTGACAGAAAGGGTCACCCCCTTGGGGTGGGCAGAGAGATGCTGCCACTTGCTCAGTTAAGAGATGGCTGTGATGTCATCTAATAGATGACTTGAGTTTAGGCAGCTGAGACTCGCTCTGGGGACAGGTCCTGGGGACATTTTTGATGACACCACCTTCCCTGACACTCATGCTACACTAAATGCTACTCACCAGCCTCTGTCCCAGCATTCACTAGGTGCTGGCTACAGCCTAATATCCGGGAAAGGATGGATATCCATTCAGACCAAGGTGACTGAGCCAGGGGCCTGGGGGGGGAGGGACCACAGGACATTGGCCTTCTCAAATACCTGCCTCTGGCTCTGGGAGATAAGGAAATGTTCTGAGTGATTGGTGCTAGGAGTTGCTTGCTGAGAGGAAAGCCACCAAGCCCTTTCTCTGAGATGTTTGTGAAGTATTCCTTTCCAGGAGCGGGGTGGAGGTAGGGGCCTAGGTTGGGAAGCTGGTGGGCCGCTGCCAAGCTCTGGACGGGTCTCTCATCTGAATTGAGAGTCTTTTTAGTAGTGTGAGTTTGTACATGGTTTATCCCCACTCTAGGCTTCCCTTTGACCTCTTCCCTTTGCCTGGGACTCTGGGATCTGCATTTCTGCAGTGCATGCTGGGACAATGCCAGTCTCTTCCGATAGGGAGGCACAGCACGGGGAGCCTGAAGGCAGCTCAGGTGCCTCTGGCTATGAGCTTGTGACTTCAGTCTCTTGACCCAGACAACCAGAGCCATGATAGCTTTTCCTCAGTGATGGCTGCTGGACCCATCCCTCTCCAGAGCCTTGCACGGAGCTCCTTTCAGCTCTGAGCACTCTGAGTTACCCCTTCGTTTAATTCTTCAAATCCCATCTTTATCCTTTCACCCAAACCTTGAAGTTACGGACTCTACACTCGACCCGTCAGTTTCCCTTCCCGTGATAAGACACCGAGTGGCTCATAGGCTTGAACGTTTGGCTCCCATTTGGTGGAGAATTTAGAGCAGCAGTTCTCAACCTCTGGGTTGTGACATCTTTGTGGGCAGAATGACCCTTACACAGGGGTCGCCTAAGACCATGGGAAACACAAATATTTACATTGTGATTCATAACAGTGGCAAAATTACAGCTATGAAGTAGCAACAGAAATAATCTTATGGTTGAGGGTCAGCACAGCACAAGGAACCGACTAAAGGGCCCAGAGTTAGGGAGGTTGAGAACCACTGAGCTAGAGGATTAAGAGGTATTGCCTTGTTGAAGGGGGTTGAGTGATTGGGGGCAGCACAAACACTATGCCAGCTCTCTCTCTCTCTCTCTCTCTCTCTCTCTCTCTCTCTCAGCTGCTGCTGCTTCAGCACCGTGCCTGCTGCCTTGCTTCTCACCTTGATGGCCGTGGACTCACCCTCTGACATGTGAGCAACTCCAACTAAATTTTTTGTTTTCTAAGCTGCCTTGGTCAAGATGTCTCTCCACAGCAATAGAATCATAACTAAGACAGATACTATGACCAACTTATAAGAGAATATGTTCAGCTTGGGCTTTTGGTTTTAGAGGGTGAGATCTTATCTACAAGCATGGGGCAGAGAAAAAGAGGGAGGGAGGGAGGGAGAGGGAGGGAGGGAGGGAGAGAGAGAGAGAGAGAGAGAGAGAGAGAGAGAGAGAATGAGAGAATGCTAACAGAGCCTGGCCTATGCTTTAGAAACCTCAACGCCCACCCCTAGTGACACACCTCCTCCAACAAAAGCCACGCCTGCTAATTCTTCCTAAACAGTTCCACCAATTGAGGACCAAAAATTCAAATATATGAGCCTGTGAGCTCCATTCTCACTCAAACCACTACAAAAAAAGTTTATTTGGTTACAATTCATCATTGAGCAACACCAAGGTGGGAACTCTGGGGAGGAGCCTGGAGACAAGACCTGAAGCAGGGGGTACGAAGGAGTGCTGCTTACTGACTTCTCTCCAGCTTGCTCAGCCTGCTTCCTATATATCAGAGGCATGCCTGCCTAGGGATGACACCGCCCACAGTGGGCTGAGGCATCCCACATCAATTTGTAATTAAGAAACTGTCCCAGAGAATCACCCACAGACAATCTGATGGAGGCAATTTCTCCACTGAGATTCCCTCTTCCTCCATGTGTCTAGATTTGTGTCACAGTGAAAGAGATGAACCAGCAGACAGGGAACCAACTGACTATTGAACTGAATGTGAGAAATGGAATTCAGGAATTTAGGCTAAGCACTATCAACCTGGTCACAGACTCGTGTCTCCAGAGGCCATAAGCCCCAGAAGGAACCCAAGGCTGTTGTTTTGCTAACTGACATATTGTCTAACGGTCTTCTACAGATTTGTGTTCACACTCACACACCTGAGCCCTCCTCGGCCTTGGTTAGAAAAGTTTATGTCTGGAGTGGGCAGCCATTGATGCAGACTCATAACTGATCAAAGTGCTCAAGAAAATTGACAGTTGAGTGTTCCATCGTAAGTCGGATGTCTGTATCGATCCTCTAAGGCTCAGAGAACATCTGTAAAGAGGACACAGAAAAACTGTAGGTGCTGGCAGGGGGTTAAGCACTGGGGAATGCTCACTTCTGGTCATATGACAACTCCCTTAGTCATAGGAGAGACCTGTAAGTCTCGTTACTGCCACTGTAACAAGACAATCAACTTATGAAGACTAGAGGTTTGTATCAGCTCACCGTTTTAGAAGTTACACCCAAGGTCAGACTGCTCCATTACTCTTGTCTGTGACACACAGCACAACAACAATATTAACAAAGGGAAGGGAAAGAGGAAGTGGTGAATCTCATTAGTCAGTTCACAGAGAGTCTAAGACCACCTTCCCACAAGGCCACACCTCCCACAAGGCCATACCTCCTATAAAGCCCCACCTCCCATAAAGCTGCACCTCCCACAAGGACCCACCTCTCACAAGGTCACACCTCCCACAAAGCCCCACCTCCCATAAAGCTCCACTTCCCACAAGGACCCATCTTTCTTTAAAGCCCCACCTCCCACAAGGCCACACCTCCCACAAGGCCACACCTCCCACAAGGCCACACCTCCCACAAGGCCACACCTCCCACAAGGCCACCCCTCTTCAAAGTCTCAGTATTTTCCAGTTACATCATCCTGCGGACCGAGCCTGGAACATTTAGACTCTAGGGACATTCAAAATCTTCTGGACAGCCACAGCCCAGCAAAGGATCATCTTCCCTGACATCCCCAGCAATTAGGTTGAAGCCCTTGATTTTGGCTCACGTTTTCAGTGCTGCCTGTGACGTCTTGGTTTCAGGGTCCCTGATTTTCACACAGACCGTGTTGCCAAAAGCTGACACCAAGCAGTGGAACCATGTGGGCACCGTGCATAGGATGGGCTGTGTCCCCAGTGTGTCATGCATGGGTCTGTCCCCAGGGCACACTGCCCTCTAATTCCTGCCACTTCTGTGTCCCTGGCTGTGATGCCTTGCGTACAGCCCAGTATCCCCCAGGAGTTTCTATGTGACATTTGGTCCCATCAAACTTAATATAACCTCAGCTTGTAAGAGTTCTCCAGCAAGGCAAGAGTGGCTGAATATGTCTCCTTTTGCCTGACATCTGTCTACCCAAACAGTTACAGGTCATGTGCCTGTTAGTAAATATCCCCCCTCACCTGAATCCATTCAAGTGTGTTCTGTGGCCCCGGCTCACTCTGCCCTGTGCCTTGCTTGTGGACTGAGTGGCTCTGTTGCAGCTTCTTCACACTCTCTGATGTTCTTCGTCACCTGCTAAGGGATACATGTGGGGGCAGAGTGGGCTGACACAGTCTCCCACAGTGAGGGTCTCAGCCGTGCCATTTGTAGATGGGTTTATTCAAAGCAAGGCATATAACCCGCATCTTGATTTGTTTGTATTGATTTCATTAGGAAAACACAGGGCCAGTCATGGCAGCTTAAATGGTCCAGGGAAAATCCTGCCTTTCTATGTAATTTGCCTTTGAGCCAGGCTCCTTCTTGTCCTGTAGTGCTAAGTTACTGTCTTTACAGAGCACAGCCCTAAATGACACAGTCCCAGCACCAGGAGAGCCTACACTTTGGCCCTCTGCGTTGTCCATAACGGTTTCTTCCAGGAAGCAGGTTCAGTTGAGGAGATCTGCACCTTTATCACCAAGCGTTTGAATTTATTTAATTATTTTGGTTTCCTGAGAGGTGTAACCCAGGCTGGTTTTGAACTATGTAGTACAGGCTGACCTTGAAGCTCTGATCCTCCTGTCTCTGTCTCCTAAGGGCTGGAATGACAGGCCTGTGCCACTGCGCCTGACTGTGATGGTTTGTGTATGCTTGGCCCAGGGAGTGGCAGTATTTGGAGGTGTGGCCTTGCTGGGGTAGGTAGGTGTGGCCTTATTGGAATAGGTGTAGCCTTGTTGGAGTAGGTGTGGCCTTGTTGGAGTAGGTGGACTTGTTGGAATAGGTGTGTCACTGTGGGTGTGGGATTAAGATCCTCATCCTAGCTGCCTGGAAGTCAGTCTTCCACTAGCAGCCTTCAGATGAAGATGCTGAACGCTCAGCTCCTCCTGCACCATGCCTGCCTGGATGCTGCTGCCAGGCTCCTGCCTTGATGATAATGAACTTGATGGAGGACTGTCCAGCACTGTGGGTAATGCTATCCCTGGCGTCTGTGAGAAAGCAGGCTGAGCAAGCCATGGGGAGCAAGCCAGTAAGTAGCACCCCTCCATGGCCTCTGCATCAGCTCCTGCCTCCAGGTTCCTGCTTTGAATTCCTGTCCTGAGTGAGTTCAGCTGCAGACCGATACAGGGTGTCAGCTGAAATAAACCCTTTTCTCCCCGAGTTGCTGTTTTGTTGCACTTCATCACCGAAATAGAAACCCTAAGACAGCTGTCAAGTAACTCCAGCTCCAGTATGCTATGAATGGGAAAGCAAGGGAGGTGATGGGAGGATTGTTCGTCTCCACAAACTTGCTCAGGATGAGCAAGCACCGAGACATCACTGAGCCCTGTAAATAATTACGGTGGTTATTTGCCAATTAAAAAATACAGGGAGGTCTAGAGAGGAGGCTCAGTAGTTAAGAACACTAAGGACCAGAGTTTAGTTTCCAGCACCCATGTCTGAAAGCTCACAGCTGCCTGTAACTCCAGCTGCAGGGGATGCAAAACCTCCAGCCTCTCCAGGAGTCCACACATACTCACTTGCAGACACGCACGCACATAATTAATAAAAATGAACATTAAAACATTTTAAACATCACATTAAAGATACATAGCTCTGAGCACATCAGCACTGAAGAATCAGACTCTGCTCAGTGGAGACAGCGAAGACTCATAAACATTATGCATGCTCCTGGCTGTGTGGCCTTGGGACATTTTCTGGATTTGAGGGGCTTCTAGCATGCAAAGTCTTTGATAGATGTGGGTCAGTTTGTGTCCATACAGACTCCTGTATAGAGCCCAGCAGATGGACGCCACACCAAAGATGGATGCCACACCAAAGATGGACGCCACACCAAAGATGGACGCCACACCAAAGATGGACGCCACACCAAAGATGGGCCACACCAAATCCAGCTGCTGTCTGCTACCTTTCTCAGATCCTCATTGTTTTGAGCTTAGCTTCACCTGGCAGACCTGGTGACTGAAAAACTGGTGGAGGGCCCATTTCACAGATAGGAAGAGTAAGGCACAGAGGGGCTTTCCACATTCTCATATAGCCTACAATTGGTGGGGCCTGGCTTTCCAAATCTGGTCCTTGGTCCTCAGCCTCCTCCCAGTTATCTAACCAGGAAAGCTGTCTCTCTGCAAGATGTCCCTTGTCTCACTCCAGATAAAAAAAAAAAAAAAAAAAAAAAAAAAAAAAAAAAAAAGACAATAAAGGTCATTTTAAATTAAATTTAATTTTTTTAAAGAAAGAGAGCAAAAAGAGCCAAAAACAACAACAACAAAAAAAAAAAGTAAAATTTCCCTCATCACATGCTCTTCTCTGCCTGTCTTTCCAGAAGTGTGCTCTTGGCAGGGACAGGGAAGTGAAGATGGTACTGAGTACAGGAAGCTGGGGGTCCGAGCTGACCGCCTGGGCGCTCTGTCTGAGCAGCACCCAGGACTTCAGCAAAATTGCCGGTTCCCACCCAGAGTGAAAAGCGGAGCCCCTGTGTTGATTCCCTCCTATGTCACTAAGCACTGGGCTAAGATGCATCACGTGGCTGCCTGGGACTCTCCCTGGCTCACTAGAGGCCCACAGAGAGGGTTAAAAGACCCGGTGCTTCTCCCACGTCCTAGGGAGATAAAACCACCATTGGGAGACCCAGGACAATTTTTATATAGGATTAGAAAACAAAAATCAATATTTAATTATCTGTAAGCTTTTTGTGACACTGAATCTTTAGAGGTCTAACAGGGAGTTGGGCTGCCAGAGCAGAAGTAAGCCATTAAGGACACGCACGGGCTGCGCAGGGCCGGCCGTAAATAGAGTGCATTATCGCTCCTCACAGGGCCGTGGCGTTATTTATCTTTACAATCTCTATTTACCTCTATTTATAGCAGATTTCCCCCATATATTCCGAGGCCAGGTTAACTTTAACGTTGCTCATGGAAAAAAAAAAAAAAGGTACTTAAAACTTTGGAACGCGCTCGAGTGGACAGATGGCGAGGTTTTCTGAAGCTCTGGGCCCAGAAGGCGATCTGAAGGGTGTTGATGCCGGTTTTTTTTTTTTTGTTTTTTTTTTGTTTTTTTTTTTTTTTTTTTTTTCCTCTTGTTGCCTACAAGTCTCCAGGGAAGCTGCCTGAAGCTCTGGAGCCCTTCCTCCCAACATGGGAGGTCTAGGAGGTCTGGTCATACTGTGTACAAATGGGCCTTGAGTCTGGAGGATCCCAGGGCATGGGGATTTGAACTGCTGAAAAGGGGAAGTGAAAAAAGAAATCTCTCTTCTGCTTCCAGAGAAAGCCTTAGTTCACACTCCGGCACAGCAACCTGCTTCCTGCCTCCTCCAATCAGGGACAGACTCTGGGCTACCAAGGCCCCCACCCAAGAGCACATTTTTTTTTTTTTTGGTATATGAAATGTGGATCTGTGATTATTCAGAAGACTTGGTATTGTTACATATTGGTATTGAAGAACAGGCATCCTGAGTGGAATGTCACGGTGTGCTAACCAGGGTATGCCAGGCAGGCCAACTGGCTTCTCTAAGCCTGCTTACTCATTGGTGACTTGTGTAGCACCTGTGTAGCACCTGTACAGCACCTGCACAGCACCTGTGTAACACCTGTATAGCACCTGTGAAGTACCTGTGCAGCACCCATGTAGCACTTGTGAAGTACCCATGAAGCACCCATGTAGCACCCATGTAGCACCCGTGAAGCACCCATGTAGCACCCGTGTAGCACCTGTGTAGCACCTGCGTAGCACCTGCATAGCACCTGTGAAGCACCTGTGTAGCACGTGTGTAGCATCTGCGTAGAACCTGTGACACACCTGTGAAGCACCTGTGTAGCACCTGTGTAGCACATGCGTAGCACCTGCGTAGCATCTGTGTAGTACCCGTGAAGCACCTGTGTAGCACCTGTGTAGCACCTGTGTAGCACCTGTGTAGCACCTGTGTAGCACCTGTGTAGCACCTGCGTAGCACCTGTGTAGCAGCTGTGAAGCACCTGCATAGCACCTACATAGCACCTGTGAAGCACCTGTGTAGCACATGTGTAGCACCTGCGTAGCACCTGTGACACATCTGTGAAGCACCCGTGTAGCACATGTGTAGCACCTGCATAGCACCTGTGAAGCACCTGTGACACACCTGTGACACACCTGTGTAGCACCTGCATAGCACCTGTGAAGCACCTGTGTAGCACCTGTGTAGCACCTGTGTAGCACCTGTGTAGCACCTGCGTAGCACCTGCGTAGCACCTACATAGCACCTGCGTAGCACCTACGTAGCACCTGTGAAGCACCTGCGTAGCACATGTGTAGCATCTGCGTAGCACCTGTGACACACCCGTGAAGCACCTGTGTAGCACCCGTGTAGCACATGTGTAGCACCTGCATAGCACCTGTGAAGCACCTGTGACGCACCTGTGAAGCACCTGTGTAGCACATGTGTAGCACTTGTGTAGCACATGTGAAGCACCTGTGTAACACCTGACACAAAACTACACACTGAAGTTGACTCTTTATTGATGATCTAAAGAGAGAAAAGCAATAATCATACTGTTAGGACAGAGGGAAGAGGGAGAGGAAGAGGAAGGGAGGGAGGGTGGAGAGAAGGAGGGGATAGGATAAAGAATGGATGACAAGGGAAAGGATTAAGTGGGAGGGAGGGAGGAAGAAAGGAGAAGAAGGGGGAAGAGGGAGGGAGAGAGGGAGGAAGACAGAGAAGAAGGTAGGGAGAAGAGGAGGGAGGACAGAGGTCAGGCAGGCAGATGGTTACATAACAGTTGAATGAATAATGAATGGACAGAAAGAAGGAAGAAAAGGAGGGTAGGTGGAAAGATAGAAGGATGGATGGGTGGGAGGACAGGAAAGCAGGAGGGAGGGGGTGAGTAGGTGGGTGAATAAGTTGGTTGTCTGATAACTTAGGAGAGCCCTCCTCAGAGGGAGCTGGGCTCTAGCCAGTGTAGTCTAGGGGGATTAGAGACACTTTGTTCATTAGTTACAAACACAGGGCAATGTAGAAGCCACCCTGAAGATTTTTCAAGAATCTGTATGTAATAAAAGCCATGTTTGGACTCAGTTGGAAGGATCACCCCACAAACAGCAAGAGACAGTTGATGAAACATCAGAGGACAAATCTGGAGTTAAGATTTCTCTACACACACTCAGCAAAATTGAGTCCTGAAGGGCTGGAGTCACCAGGACACAGGAAGCACCACGACCCTGGCTAGAAGTATGGGTTCATGACTGATGCATGACCCCGAGCACCAGGGATGTGTCTAAGTATAGAGACAAAACAATAAGCTATCAAAGAAAACATACATAGATTAAGCTCATACGATGAACGTATGCACAGATTCAGAAATCAGAAGAGCAACCAGGGCTCGCAGATCAGTAGTGTGAGGCCTCACATGCCGCACTGCTAAGAAAGCAAAGAATGAGCTGAGTTGAAAATCCAAGTGTATGAACATTGCCTGGGATTCGTTTCTTGGTTTTTGCTTTTTGAGGCCAGGTCTCCTAAAACCCAGGCTAGCCTCAAACTTGTACAGAAGGAGGACAGGTCTTGAGCTTCTGATTCTCCACCTTCTGGGCACTCACCACCATGCCCAGTTTGTGTGGTGCTGAGGATGGAGTAAAGCACTCTGCCAATAATCTAATGTGTGTGTGTGTGTGTGTGTGTGTGTGTGTGTGTGTGTGTGTATACATATGTGTGTGTGCACATATATAAAGAAGTGTGTCCAGACAGGCACATATCACCAGATAGTGGTCACTAGCAAAGGAACAACGTGTAAGATTGAACAGACTGAAGCATGCACTATTTGCAGGGATGTGGGGTTCTGGGATTATGAGAACAAATGTTGTTGGTTGGCACCACAGTCTTTTGTTACCTTTGTGTGAGAAGAGAGAGGGGGGCAGCCTCTACAGCTTCTCTGTATCCTCTCAGAGGCTCTGTCCAAGGGTCATTTTCCTTAGGGGGCATTTTTAGCAGACACATGGCCCTGTTAAACGTGCCGTTTCAGCGTCCTGGATAGGCCATTTTCAGAAATTTACCACTGGGCCACATTTCCACTTCTGGTTAGACAGATATTCTCAAGAAAAGCGACCTCGTTAACAAGCACAGGAAGGAAAATTGGAAACCAGTGATGTACTCACCCATGGGGAAAGTTTGGTGGCAGGCAAGTTGTGTAGTAGTTGCTTGTATCCCTGCTAGTACACAACACCTGACAAGAAACAGCAAGGAGGAGGAGCAGGGGGAGCAGGAGGAGCAGGAGGAGGAGCAGGAGGAGGAGAAGCAGCAGGAGGAGCAGCAGGAGGAGCAGCAGGAGGAGGAGCAGGAGGAGGAGCAGCAGAAGGAAAGGAAGGTGTGGCTCCCAGTTGCAGGTCACAGCCCATCTTGGTGAAGGCACAGCGGTGGGTTCAGTGGTGCAGCTGGCCATACCGCCTCACAGTCAGGAAGCAGAGAGGCAGATGCTGGGGCTCATCCCAGTCTCCATCTTATTGTGCCAGGGAATCCAGCTTATAGGATGGTGTTGCCTGCACCAGGGCGGGTCTTCCCACTTCATTGAAGCTAATTAGGAAGATCCATCCCAGACATACCCTGAGATTTGTTCCCTTGGTGATTCTAAATCCCATAGTTGGCAATCCAGTCTGGCCATCACAGGTCTCAATCCAACGTATTAATATAATAATAATAATAACTCACAGATGCTAAACAGAGGGAAGCAGCTTAGCAGGTGAAGGCATCTGCCTTAAGCTACTGTGAGAGAACAGGACTTCTGGAACATTCCTACGTCATAGCTAAATGTAATTAGCTTAAGAGTGAATCTTACCAAGACCCCAAAAAACTGAATATTTGCAACCAGATCATTTAGTCTTCTGTATTGGCTACCAAGCTCAAACTTGGCTTTGGCATCTCCCAACACTGGGAGTCTGTACTATCTACAGATATTTACACTGTACTATCTACAGATATTTACGCTAGCATGAGGTTCGGGTTTCCATGCGGAACGACCCACAGCCCATGAGCGAGATTAGCAAACTCCGAAGCCCCATCCAGAAGATGAGTGGAAATGTTCCCTGTCATCCCTTAAGCTGGCAGCAGCTGGCAATCAGCACCTGGGTCTGCCTGGAGCCTGTGCTGTGCTCGCAAGGGGAGCACCTGGGCTGACTAGAGCCTTACTGTGCTCTCAATGGAAGCACCTCTCTTTCCTTTTCTGACTCTGGCTGCTACTGGCTACCACAAAGACCATCCCAGGTATCCCTCTTCACCCACGGACCTGCTTGTCTTGTCTTGCCCATGATGCACCTGGAGCTCCTGTGGGGAGGAGGTGCTACAGATCCTTGGGTTGATCTTGTAATTGCCAGCTGGTGGGGGCTGGGGGTTGAAGCACAGCACACACAGGTTATGAAAACACATGGGATAGAGGACAGAGCCTCAGCCTGAACTGGGATCAAATCCCGACTGTACCACTTCTGAGCTGTGTTACCTGGAGCATGTCACTTGCCCTTTCTGAGCCATTTCCTTGCGTGTAAGATGCACCCAGCAGAAGGACTTCATAAAGGACACCAAACCTTCGAAAGGCTTGGGATCAGAAGAAGCCACGCCCCCTACCCACACCGATGACCTCAGACGGTATGACTCATTGTCCAAAGGACAAAAGAGCAGCTTTATTTTGTAAGATTAAGAAGTGTGCTAGAGATTGGAGCAACTCCTAACAAACCAGAGGCCTGGGCTCCGTCTTCAGTTTCTCGGCGGCCTCGGTAAACCCCTTCTTTCTTCTCTCCCAGTGCCTGCCTTTCCCTGCCACTGGATGAGGTGACTGCTGAGGTACACGCCTGGCCATCGAGTCTTTGATGCGGCCCTTTGCACGTATCGGTCCCCCTGATAAGTGTCCGTGAATGAAAAGCTCAGGCTGTAAATAAGTTGCACAAACTTCACAGATGCCCAGCAACTGAAGCCGGTAACAGCTCAGCATATGTCTAAGCAGTTAATTGGCTTAATTGCAGTGCGGTGGGTGATTAGCTACTTGATCCACCCCAGTGGCCACCAAACAACCTTAATGGCGGTTGGTTTATCTTTGTGTTAAGCTCCAGTTGCCAACTTCAGACACTGATCACTCATAAACATGTAATTGGAGTCTCGGGGAAATAGCCTGGAGTCGTTCAGGAAAGGTTTCTTTTTCCCCAAAGAATGGAGGAATGCACTACCCACAGTCCCTTTGGGTGACTGCTTCCTGCACACCTACTGTGTGCTGACCTACTGTGTGCTGGGTCCTCCAGGCTGTGGAGAGTTCCAGCCCTCCTGTGAGGTTCATACCAGCGGGAGACAGGCATCGGGAGGAAGCTAGAAACACATACAATCATCTTGCAAAAAGGACTGGGAAAAACATGGACCAGAGCGATAGATGGCGGGCATGAGCCGGGAAGCGAGCACTTGGCCATGGGCGGCCAAGTGCTCCCTTTGGGCCTGGCTTTGGAAATAAGTGTATTTTCTCAAGACTAAGAACAGTGCTGAAGCCCCTGTTGGTTAACGAGCTGATCCTGGCTGGGAAGCCGATAGCAGGACACAGGCCCAGAGGCTGGAGGTACCAGGACTGGCACAGAGTCTCTATAGGGGCCACATCTAGAGGAGATGTGCACATCAGCAGGATTCTTAAAAGTCTGTTCTTGGTTGTGGTCCGGAGAGTGGTTAATGAGGTGAGGATGGGTGAAGCAGGGGAGACATAGGATGAAGAGGGGCCATCTCCAGCCGCTGGAGCTGAAGATGGTGATTGGACCTGTGAGGAGACAGGAGCTGTGAGGTGGCACTCAGTTTGAAATACAGATTCTAGTTTCGAGCCTAAGCCTGGAGTGAGGGAGGCCCATGCAGCAAGTCAGCAACAACTGGGATCAAAGGTGGACAGAGCAGGCAGGTATTCTAGAAGGATGACTGTGCTTGGCTGTCAAGAAGTCGCTGGGCTAGAATCATGGGTCTGGTAGAACGCAGAGCCGACCCAGACAGACCTTGGAACGTGTCTGACCTCAGGACCCGGGGCCGGGGCCACCTGGCTGCTAACTCGACCTTGGAATGGAGCATCTGGTGCAGACGGACTTTGGTTGGATAAGTGTGAGAGAAATAGAGGTCTTAATCCCGGCAGTCTGCAAATCATCGTCCGCAGCCGTTGTCCCCGCGAAGTTGTGTAGAGGCAGGAGGGGGGGATCACAATTAGAATTATATCAAGCAGAAAATAATCTTCAGTCTGGATGGCACTGATTAAACAAACAAAAAAAAAAGTGGAATTTCTAATTACATATAAGACTGTTTGTGTTCGTCTTTATGTGACTGCCACCTCCAGGTCCTGGCAGCTAATGACTTAATTGCCTTATCCTGGAGCTGGGGGTGGGACCGGGAGGGTTCAGGGTGGCAGGCGAGGCTGACTCTGTTGTTGAGCTCACTAGCTTCTGAGTAACTACCCTAGCTTTTGAAGAGGTGGTCACTGCTGTGTCTGGTGGAGCTGGCAGAAGCTGGGCAGGGCTGTCACTGTGGGCGTGGCTGTCACTGTGGACGGGGCAGTCACCTTGAGGGAGGTGGGGGGCATCACCATGGGCAGAGCAGTCACCATGGGTGGAGCCATCACCATAGGCGGGGCCGTTACCATGGGCAGGGCCATCACCACCATCTTGACGTCTTGACTTGATGTAGAAGGAAGGGGTCTCCTCAGGAAGGAAGATGGGAACCAGGTGCTGTTTTCGCAGCTGTAGGTATTCAGGGCAGGTGGACTGAGGTGTCTGAGTAACTATCACCCCGACCTGTTGCTCCCACAGTCTTGGGAGCCAGGGAGGACAAAGGCTCTCTCTCCCCCATACTCATCAACCTGCGCAGCTCCAGGTTTCTCGTTCCTAAGAGAATCCCAGAGATAGGCTGGCTGCATCTGGGAAAGAGCAGAAGGTGAGAGGGGAGGGGAGGGTGCCATTGTGGTCACATGACCCAGAGGCTGGGATGCTCTGGTAATGGAGTAGAACTGTGTGGGAGGCAGGCAGAGATGAGGCTGCTCTGTGGTGGGATCAAAGCTGATGAGTGAGATCATTAGACCTTAGGTGGGACCTTTCCACCAGAGCCAAGGGCAGAGAAAGCTTCCGAGATACCTTAGGCTGGAATTTTCTGGAAAGGCAAAGTGGAGGAGCTCAGATGGCCTACCTATGTCATCTGCGGAACCCCATTACAGATCAGACTGCAGGAATGGTGGGCCAGGGTGGGCCAGGCCCCTGCACTCCCACCTGTCCTGGGACAGTTTGGCTCCCAGGAAGCCACTGATCCTCAAAGTCCCCGATGCCTAGAGAGGTTGCTAAGACTACTCAATGAACACTTGACAGCAGATGGTGTTTCCTGCTTTGGTCACTGTGTTCCCTGACCAAGCACTTCCTGGACATCTAGTTCAAAGTGTGATGTCACCCGAAGCCAGCCAGGGCACCCTTGTCACCATGGTACTGAGGATCCCCAGGCCACAGTAGCCTCAGTTCTCTCCAGTGTGGGACTCCTTCAGAGCATGGGTCGGTTCCCAGTGCTTCTGCAGTGAGGTTTCTCAGAGCTGAGTTATATGACCCAGGTTAATGGTGAGATGTGAAAGACACAGTTGTTCATTTGTTCACCTGCCCCTTCTGTGTGGGTGCACATGGAGAATGGGTTCTCCATCCATCCTGGTCCCGCTCATCTGTTCAACCCTTTACCATGTCCTGCAAATCTCCCTTAACCATGTCCTGTCCTGTCAATCAAATCCCCTTAATTCCTGTCCGCTCAGCTCCTCCTCTGATTCTTCCCAGCTTCCTGTGGGAGTCTGCTCAGCCTTCTCCACTGTTTATGACTAGTTCCCCACTGTCTATGACTAGTTCCCCAATGTCTATGACTAGTTCCCCAATGTCTATGACTAGTCCTCCACTGTCTATGACTAGTCCCACCACTGTCTATGACTAGTCCCCCCACTGTCTATGACTAGTCCCCCACTGTCTATGACTAGTCCCCCCACTGTCTATGACTAGTCCCCCACTGTCTATGACTAGTTCCCCACTGTCTATGACTAGTTCCCCAATGTCTATGACTAGTCCTCCACTGTCTATGACTAGTCCCACCACTGTCTATGACTAGTCTCCCCACTGTCTATGACTAGTCCCCCCCACTGTCTATGACTAGTCCCACCACTGTCTATGACTAGTTCCCCACTGTCTATGACTAGTTCCCCAATGTCTGACTAGTCCTCCACTGTCTATGACTAGTCCCACCACTGTCTATGACTAGTCCCCCCACTGTCTATGACTAGTCCCCCACTGTCTATGACTAGTCCTCCACTGTCTATGACTAGTCCCACCACTGTCTATGACTAGTCCCCCCACTGTCTATGACTAGTCCCCCCACTGTCTATGACTAGTCCCCCACTGTCTATGACTAGTCCCCCCACTGTCTATGACTAGTCCCCCCACTGTCTATGACTAGTCCCCCACTGTCTATGACTAGTCCCACCACTGTCTATGACTAGTTCCCCACTGTCTATGACTAGTCCTCCACTGTCTATGACTAGTCCTCCACTGTCTATGACTAGTTCCCCACTGTCTATGACTAGTTCCCCAATGTCTATGACTAGTCCTCCACTGTCTATGACTAGTCCCACCACTGTATATGACTAGTCCCCTACTGTCTGTGCCTAGTCTCCCCACTGTCTATGACTAGTCTCCCCACTGTCTATGACTAGTCCCCCCCACTGTCTATGACTAGTCCCACCACTGTCTATGACTAGTTCCCCACTGTCTATGACTAGTTCCCCACTGTCTATGACTAGTCCTCCACTGTCTATGACTAGTCCCACCACTGTCTATGACTAGTCCCCCCACTGTCTATGACTAGTTCTCCACTGTCTATGACTAGTCCCCCCACTGTCTGTGACTAGTCCTCCACTGTCTATGACTAGTCCCACCACTGTCTATGACTAGTCCCACCACTGCCTATGACTAGTTCCCCACTGTCTATGACTAGTTCCCCACTATCTATGACTAGTCCCCCCACTGTCTGTGACTAGTCCTCCACTGTCTATGACTAGTCCCCCCACTGTCTATGACTAGTTCCCCACTATCTATGACTAGTCCCCCCCACTGTCTGTGACTAGTCCCCACTGTCTGTGACTAGTTCCCCACTGTCTATGACTAGTCCTCCACTGTCTATGACTAGTCCCCCACTGTCTATGACTAGTCCTCCACTGTCTATGACTAGTCACTCCACTGTCTATGACTAGTCCCACCACTGTCTATGACTAGTCACTCCACTATATATGACTAGTCCTCCACTGTCTATGACTAGTCCCTCACTATCTATAACTAATCCCCTCATTGTCTATGACTAGCCCCCCCCACTGTCTATGACTGGTCCCCCACTGTCTGTGACTAGTCCCCCACTGTCTGTAACTAGTCCCCCACTTTCTATGACTGGTCCCCCACTCTCTATGACTAGTTCTCCATTGTCTATGACTAGTCCTTCCACTATGACTAGTTACTTCACTGTCTCCTGCTCAGAATTCTCATTTGTTTCTCACTTTAAAATGTTTTAATGTAATTTTTTCTGATTGACACATCTTTGATGTGTGTGTATCTGTGGAGGCCAGGAATGGGTCAGGAACATATCCCAACCTGATAACCACTCTCACCTTTCCCAGCCTGTGGGGAGCCCAGGAAGCTTTGAACGAATGTCTGAAGAACTGACAAAGTCCTGAGTGAGTGTGTGTTGGTGACTTGGTCACAGCCATGTCAAGGACCAAAGCCTCAGACTCATGGAACATTGGGAAGCCTTCTTCTGGGTGAAGCTGAGAGGGGGGCAGAGGAGGGAGAGAGGAAGGGAGAGAAAGATAGATAGATAGATAGATAGATAGATAGATAGACAGACAGACAGACAGGCACTTCTGATATCCTTCTGGTCTGAGCATGAATATTGGCTGTGTGCACAAAGACAAGCAACCTCAGCTTCCTTCTCCCAGATGTTTACAGCCTGAGAGGGCTCACCTACTGATAATTCCTGCAGAGACTTAGCTGTCTTAGGTTTCAACTGTGATAAAACACCGTGACCAAAAGCAGCTTGGGGAGGAAAGGGTTTGTTTCAGCATAGAGTTCTACATCATAGTTCATCACTGAGCGAAGCCAAGACAGGGAACTCAAGCAGGGCAGGAGCCTGGAGAGATCTGAGACCTGCACTGTGAATCCCCAAGTGACCCAGCACACACGGCGATCATCAGGTGTCTGACTTTATGGTGTCCGCTGGGTCAGTTTAGCATAACCTTGATGCTCCCATGAACACACAGGTCACCAAGAACCTCACACAGTTTGGAAATCCAGGGGAAAGGAACACAGATCATTTCTTGAAATTATCCCTCATATTCTAGCCCAGGATCTCTGCTCCTGTGCCCACGTCAGATCTAAGATCTTATCAGCATAATCACCACCATCAACATCACCATCACCACCTCCATCATCACCAACACTAACCAACATCACCACCACCACCATCATCATCATCCCTGCACTTGTTCATCTTCTTTGGCAGTTTGGCTGGTTTTGGAATTCCATAGGGTATTCACATTGGTGTGGCGCAGCTTATGGAGTATCTGCAGACATTTCCAGAGAGGATTAACTAAGTGATGACATCATCCCATGAGCTGGTACGGTGACATCATCCCATGAGCTGGTGTAGTGACATCATCCCATGAGCTGATGTGGTGACATCATTCCATGAGCTGCTGCCATAGATGGAAGAAATGGGAGAAACACCGCCAGGCTCCTCTGTTCCCTCGCCTTCCATGCTTGTGACCAGCACCGCTCCACCATGTCTCCCCACAGTAGACCTGGCCTTTTAAAACACTGAGCCCAAATGAATCTTCCTTTCTGTCAGTCAGACAACCGTTATGGTGACGGGAAAAGTCTGTGACATGGATAATGACCGCCACCTCCAACAGGGAGTCTTCAGTGCAGGTCAGGAGCTTCTCCAATCGCTCTAGGTGAGCTGCCACTCTGCCGGAGAGGAAGCACAGGAAGCAGCTGGATGACTTTGAGTAGTTGGTGGGAGGAGCATCCTTTGCTGGGATACTCAATGGCCTGCCGTGGGGAGACGTCAGCCACAGGACGCAACAGCTTTCCCTCCACCAGAGGAAGGATGAGCCAGGTGGCTCTTTGGGAAGCAGAGCAATGAATGCTGGTGTCTGCTTTTCCAGCTGAGGATCCCAGCCCATGGAATGGCGCCTCCCACATTCCGAATGGAAACTCCCCGATACACAAAGCCAGAGGTGTGTCTCCCAGGTGACTCCAAGTCCACTTAGGACCGTGGTGCAGATGAACCACACACACTAATGGAGCCCGACTAGACCTGCTTAGCTGTGGAGCACCATGAAAGCTCTGTCCTCTGGTGCCAGCTAGGGCGTGCAGTCTGAACGGGAGGCCTGAAGGCTGAGGGAGAGGTTAACACAGTCAGATGGCTGCCACACTCCAGTTGTGGAGAGCGTGAAGGTAACGCTCAGACACCTGGAGCTGGGTCTGCTTCCAGAGGCCTCTCAGCCTGAGGCTTCTATTTGCTTCACCCTGCTGAGCTCAGCAGCTGACTTCACCCACTCCCCTATTCATTCATTTATTCACTCACTAGAGCAATCATTCTGTCACTCATTCATTAATTCAAGTATTTACCATGAAGTCATTCACTCACAAACTCTCTTGGTCATATATTCATTCATTCATTCATATTCATTCATTCATTGTCTAATGTCCATTGCATAGATATAATGATTTGTTTCTCCCTGTAGGAAAAATACAAAGTGGGCACTAAGGATAGCAGCTCCACAATTGTGGAAACCATTGTATAGCAGGGTAGGCATGCACTGAACAATGCAGTACCCGTTAATCATGAACTTTATTCGTGTTTATGGTCTAGGTTCCTGGAAGCAGGAGCAGAGCCTATGGAGACATAGGGGAAAAGCTCTGCCTGGCATCTGCAGTCCTCAACACCTGGCCCAGCCTCTCTCTTTACATCTTTTGAAGAAGACACATGTCCCATGTGGAATCCTGCGAGCCACAAGAAGCCACACATTAGAAAAAGCATCAAGCATCAGTCCCTGTGGTGACTGTCAGGGGTGAGCAGTTGGGTGAGGGCTGATCTGGGGTTCAGGGCACATATGGGTCTATGGCTCATTGAGGTCTTGCACAGGTTCCAGAAGTAATTTGCTTCAGGAAAACAAGGCTGCAGAGAGTCCTGGGGCAACAGAGGCAGGTTCAGAGAGACACTGAAGAAGGACAAGCTACATATCTGGTAAGGAGCAGCTGCCAGCACCACAATATGTCAGCAGCATCCACAATGATCTGCTTTCTGAGAGTCTCCAGGAGTAGACCATGACCCTATACCATCCAACAGGAGTCACCCTCAAACCCAGCTCCTGGGACTCCCAGCCCCAAGGTCTTCTAGAAACCCATGAGCCTCCACTGACCAGTGGAGGGTCACCCCTGTGCACATTTGTTCTGGAAGCCTCTGCCAAGGTCACTGTGGTTGTGAGGGAGGATGTAAAGCCAGCTGTCCTGCAGCCTCAGGAGAGAATCTACTTGCTCTGATTATTTTGCAGCTCCCGTATTCATCAGAGACCCTAGTACTAACTCAGAGCCATGCATGTATGTATCCCCATCTGTCCCCAAGACACCAAGGGTACAAGAATAAAGATTTTAGCTCAGGAAGAACATTGTGATCTTCCAGTTGCTCGTGAATAGGAAGGGTCTGGCAATGTTTGCTTTAGAACAAGGGGGCACAGACAGCCAAGCACCCCACTACAAGACCCATGCACCCCACTGCAAGACTCATGCACCCCACTGCAATACCCATGCACCCTGCTGCAAGACCCATGCATCCTGCTGCAAGACTCGGTCCCAGAGCCAGGCAGTTGAGGGCCCAAGGGCAGATAACCTACCACCCTGGCCTCAGCATCAGAGAAATTCCTTTTAAATGACTTCACACACTTCCCCACCCACTGAGTTTCACTCTTTGGCTAACAGATGGGATCGGCTAACCATTCCCAGCTCTCAGATAAAGCAGTGTCAGGCAGCGAGGCCCCCTCGGAAAGGCATGCTTGGATAATAAATTCCAAGGCATCCTGCCATCTGCAGACTGCCAATCACAGGGGCGCCGGGCACACCAGGGCTCCCAGCCTGCTGCTGCAAAGGAGCTGGAGGGGGACCTCAGTGGGTGGGGAGGCAGCCTGCCCACACTGTTGTCCCAGTCTCCTCTGTGCTTGCTTTGCTATGATCTGTCTCAGGATACCGCAGCCAGGCCATCCTGCCCAGCCTTCCATCCTGCACCCCTGAATATCTGTCACCATTTATGTGGTGAAGGCAAAGACCCTGTGGTTTGGAACTCTGTTTCAGAAGAGGCCCTGCTGCCCAGATGAGCTCCCCCCTCCACCCTGCAGTGACAGAGCTGTGGTGTCAAATTTCTAGAAGGACATACAGAGAGTTAAGTGAGACTTGGTGTGGACTGGCCTCATTGGTGTGCCTCTGTCGATGTGGTGGTGGCATCTACAGGGATGCTCAGGGTTGCTTACCCTAGGCTGGGAGCCATTCCTAAGTGAGACAGGGCAATAGTAACCACCCAGTTGCTGGGCCTTCAGGTGCCATAACTTAAGGGGACTGATGTAGCTTCTGGGGCCTCCTCTAAGATTCTGAGCAGGGCTATGTGGACATCATCACTGTCTTATCGTGACGTTGGTAGAGACAGTCTTAGAGAGAGCTCAGAGAACAAACATGCCTTCCTTTGCTTTCCCACTCTTTCTTCTTGGCCAGATGGATTTAGCATCCTTCTACAGTTGGGGCCAGAGTAAAGTCAAAGCCAGGGCAGGCACTGGACAACCAAGGGTGACCTGCAGAGCCTTTGCCAGCCTCTGCAGTCTTGGTGCTCTTCAGGTACAGAGAGGCACCTGTCTTAGCTTTTAAGCTGGAAGCAAGCCGGCGGTGGTGCAGTGGCTTAGGTGGCCACCTCCAGAGGGCAGCCGTGCCCTTCTTCCCAAGTTTGAATCCCGCCGTCTCTCCTTCCTCTTCGGGTGGTGGTGGCAAACGCCTTTAATCCCAGAACTTGGGAGGCAGAGGCAGGCGGATTTCTGAGTTCGAGGCCAGCCTGGTCTACAGAGTGAGCTCCAGGACAGCCAGTTCTACACAGAGAAACCCTGTCTCAAAAAAAAAAAAAAAAAAAAAAAAAAAAAAAAAAAAAAAAAAAAAAAAAAAACACTGGAGATTTCAGAGAGGTATCCAGATACACAGGTTGTGGCACTCAGTGAACTCACATTAACACTGACAACTATGGAGCAGCTAAGCTGGTCTCAGAGTCAGGCCCCAGTTAGCCACAGGATGTAATTTGGGGCCATGAATTTCCAGACATGGGGACAAAGAGGGAGCAGCTGAGTGGTCATCCATGGTCTTTGCAGTTTCTCAACTATTTGATCCTAAACCTTCTTAGGGGTTTTAGAATTTAAGTCCTAGAGGATGGGTCCCAGAGAGTGGGGCAGAGTTGTCCCAGGTCACATGGCAGTAGACAGGCAAATCCCAGTGTGGTGGATTGAATATGTTTGGCCCAGGGAGTGGCACTATTAGGAGGTGTGACCTTGTTGGAGTAGGCATGGACTTGTTGAAGGAAGTGTGTCACTGTGGGGGTGGGCTTTGAGACCCTCCTCCTAGCTATTTGGGAATCAGTCTTCTTCTGTTTGACTTCGGAACAAGATGTTCCTCTTAGGGTTTCCATTGCTGTGAGCAGACACCATGACCAAAGCAACTCTGATAAAGGACAACATATAATTGGGGCTGGCTTACAGTTGCAGAGGTTCAGTCCATTATCATCAAGGCTGGAGCATGGCAGTGCCCAGGCAGAGCTGAGAGTTCTATGTCTTCATCTGAAGGCTGCTAGGAGAAGACTGACTTCCAGGCAGGATGAGGGTCTTAAAGCCCACACCCATAGTGACACACCTACTCCAACAAGGCCACACCTCCTCCAGCATGGCCACACCCACTCCAGCATGGCCACACCCACTCCAACAAAACCACACTTACTCCAACAAGGCCACACCTACTCCAAAAAAGCCACACCTCCCCCAACGAGGCCATACCTCATAATAATGCCACTTCCTGGGCCAAGCATATTCAAACTACCACACCCAGGCACTCTTCTCTCATGAAATAATAGCTGGTTGTGCACTTCAGACCTCACAGCATGCTATGTCCTCAGCAAGGCTGAAGGCTGCCCTGAGCTCAGAACCTAATCTGATGGGGGCCAGGGACAGTGGCTTATCTCCCCCCATCCCCACCTATCTGGTTGGCCACCTTACCAGAGCAGCTCCTTCCCTGCAGGAGTTGAGTTCTTTGTGTGGGTGGTGGGCTGGGGAGGGGATTGAGGGATGAGTACTGCCATGGTGATTCCATGTAGAAGTGACTTTCTCAGGGTGACTTGGACCTCAGGTCACACAGGTCATAAGCATTGGCTGAGCCAGAGAACAGAGAGCTACTCTGACATTGCTCCAGCTCAGAGGCACATCCTGTGAGCTTTCCCAGAAGCCCTTGCAACCTCGCATGGCAACTGGTGGCTGACAGAGATGTGTCAGCTCTGTGACCCTACGAGGTCACTCAAGCTCCTTGATGGCTTCCTGGGTGGCACATCCCTGAGAAGGTTCTGATGCAGCTCAGAAAATGACGATGGCTGCTGGCTTGTCCCAGGTCACATTCACGGCAAGGCAATGGTGCCATTCCACAAAGGAGGCCACTGTGGAATGCATGCCACTGACCTGGGTCTTCCATAGACAGAGGACTCATCTCAGGCACAAGACACAAACAAAGCATTGCAACTGAGTGTGACACCCTAGTCTAAGTCTTCAGGAGATGCTGTCTCCAGGCTCCAGAGCCAGGGTAGTAAGCAGTCCCTCCCTCCTTCCTTCCACTGGAGAACAGTCAGAGCTGTTTCACTGAGTCTCCATGCTTGAATGTTAACTGGATTTACAGGGAAAGGCTTGAGCAAAGCAAGAATCTCCCCCCACCGCATCCTGAGGGCAGCACTCCTGCTGTAAGAACAGACACTCTGAGTCGGAATGCTTGCCCAGCTGTGTGGCCTCCCCGCTAAGCCTCAGCATCTTCCTGGAGCTGCCCTGCTTCACTATCCAGGGAGACCAAGGTGCCCGCCCACTACTCAGCACTAAGTGGGTGTTTAAGGAACACAGGGCAACAGGGTGGCTATGAATAACTCCATGGACCAAGGGCCAAACAAAGTGAGGACAGCTGAGAATGTGTCCTGAGATCTGCACATTTTGCCATCATGGTGAGCGTGACTGTCACAACCTTCCACTGTGTGCTGGGGTGACCTAAAGGCCGGGGATCAAGCAGAAGCAAAAGAACCAGGACTAAAACTCAACCCATTTGAAGCACTGATACTTACAACTACAAGATATCACTGGAGAAGGGCAGAGGAGCTATAGATGTCCGCGGCTGTGCTCCTGTCTCTGTCCAGGGATGGCTTCATGTCTGTTTTGTCAAGACATTAACTAAACTGAAGAACACACCTGGACATGGCTGTTATCATATTATTCGGGCCCTTGGGGCACAGAGGTGCTGAGAGGCCCCATCCACAGGGACGGCATAACCTCAAAGGGTCCCCAGGTCTGGATTCCAGTAAGAATATCCAGCTGAGGTCACACAGATGATGCTGTGGCTACAGACATCGCTGAGTGAGCTGGCATGGGCTGTGTAGTACTTCAAAACAAATGTTTGAGTTTGTTCCTAGCATTTAAAACCTAGGAACTTTTACATTTGGTCCACATTCTGTTTGGTCTCAGGTTGGTACAACCATTTGATGCATGCTCCAGAGTGGCTCCTTGGGCCTTTGAGCGAGTCCCTGTGGGCCCAGCACAGCAGGAAAACATTATGCCAGCCAGAGGCACAGGGAGAAATCCAGGATTGCTTTTGAGTGGAGATGACTCAGGGCATGAGCATGCAGCTTACAGAGCTGTTTGTACAAAACAGAAATTGAAGTTTCCATGACACGTGGCCACCCCACCCAGTGACCACAGGCTTGGGAGCTGCTGGCACTGAAGGATCCTGGGCAGAGTTGTTTGGGCACCAGCTGCTTCTCAGTGACACACGTCAGCTCAGGAAGGTCCTTCCTGGGCACAGGGTCAAAGGGCAACACAGGGGAGACACACAGCATTTTTTGTTTTTTTTTTGTTTTTTGTTTTTTTTGTTTTTGTTTTTTTTTTTTTTTGAGACAGAGTTTCACTGTGTAACCCTGGATGTCCTGGAACACATTCATAGATCAGGCTGGCCTCAAACTCACAGAGATCCACCTGCCTCTGCCTTCCAGGTACTAAAATTAAAGGTGTGCGCCACTATGCCCAGTTTCAGGAATGATTCTTGAGGCCATAGAAGGCCTCAAGGAGAAACAAGGATTTTATAATAACTTATGACCCACACTCACACACCCATCCCTCCACCATTTCATACATACATACACATCTATCTTTATCCATTCATTTATCTACCCGTCCATCATCTATCCACCCACACACACTAATCTACATACCCAGCCACCCATACACCTCACACTCATCCACCTACAACCCATACATCCACATTCGTCCTGCACACCCATTCATCCATCCACCTAGCCACACTCTCAACTACCTCCCACCCACCCATACATCTGTCTGTCAAACTCCCATCATTCACCCATCTGTCCACCCACCCCACCTACCAACTCATTCACCTGTCCCTGCATCCATTCACACACACACACACACACAGATACACACACACACACACACACATGCACAGATACACATAGACACACACAGAGATACACACAGACACACACAGATACATACAGACACACAGAGAGATACACACACACACAAAGACACATATAGACACACATAGACACATACACACAGACACACACATAGATACACATAGAGACACACACAGACACACACTCAGACAGATACACATAGAGACACACAGACACACACATAAAGACACATACACAGAGACACACACAGAGAGACACACACAGACAAAGACAAACACACACAGATACACACACAGATACACAGACACACACAGATACACACACACTCACAGACACAGACAAACACACACAGGCACACAATCACAGACAAATACACACAGAGACACACACAGAGACACACACACTCACAGACACATACATACAGACACACATACATCCCCATTTATCATTTATCTACCCACCTACCCACCCACCAACTTTTCATCGTTCTCTTCTTTCTTTGTGCCTTATGGCTACTCAAGGACTGCACACACATATTCTGTGTACTTTGAGGATACAGAAATAAATAACGAGGCACAGGCTACCCTGTGCTCAACAAGTCTACCATCTCGCCAGGGAGACAAAAACCAAAAGGCCGGTCACAGACAGAGGGACAGCAGTACCCATTGGTGACTTAAGGACAGTTTTCCTTATTCTGGGCTTCTGCACTGACTTACTGAAGTCAACCTGTAAAGGGGGACATAATATAAGTAATATTGTTTTTTACCTGTGCAAAGAGTGAATGTGGAGAAGAAAGTGGATATGCAGGTAGATGATAGATTGATGTGTAATATGAACAAATACGTCAGGGCAGAGAGAGAGAGAGAGAGAGAGAGAGAGAGAGAGAGAGAGAGAGATGAAAGGAAGAAACTGTCATTTCTAAGGAGTCAGGAACGGACTTTACAAGAAACACTCTGGCCACCTTGAACGTTCAGAGAAATCTTCCCTGAGGATGGGCTATTTAAGCCAACACACAAAGGATGGATAGGAGTTTCCAGTGCCATGTACAATGGAGGACACAGACGCTAGCAGAGGAACCTCAAGCCCCGAGCTCTGTTCCCAGCACCATATAAATCTGGCATGATGGCACATGGCTATAATCCCAGCCCCAAGACATGAAATACAGAATGTTAAGAACATCCTCAGCTACACAGTGTGTTTGGGCTAGCCTGTTCTACGTGAGTTTTATTATTCTGGAAAGCACATCATCCTCAGAGCCAGCACTGTTCCAGTAAAGTCATCTTCATTCCAGCCTCCAGCCCAGTCTAAGAGTGCACTGCCCGGCACCCCTGGGTTTCTAGCAATTGACAAGATGAAGATTCTGAGAAGTCAAGCCACTGGTCAAGATTGCACAGCTATAAGTGCTGGTTTAGGAATCTCAATCTATTCTTTTGACCAAAAATCTATGATGCAGCCTGCCATGAGGGGACTGGGTCACCACATACCTTTGGGCAAGGTCGAGATTGCCTAGAAGAGCCACCAATTAGACAGAAATGTCTGGAAAACCATAGGCTTTAAATCCCCACTCAAAGGGAAGCAATCCCTCTCCACAGAATTTCCCAAGAATAAAGGACCCCGGAGACATGAAAAGGAAACTCATAAAAAAAACGTCTCTGGGTAGTAATTGTATCATAAAAGTATCAAGTTAGAGCCCACGTGCGCACTCCGGCTCAACTCACCCTCATCCCATTTGAGATGAAAAGCGCCCAGTCAGACAGAATAGAGGATGCCAAAGTCCTTCATTCATGCACAGGCAACAGAGATTAAGGGGCGTTTTCAAATCACGGTTGACAATTGCGGAAGCCTGCCCCATTGTTTATTGGCACCTTCTGTAGACATGGGTGTGCCTCAATAAACTGAGCACCTACTTCACTCCACGCCTCTCCACCTCACCTCATGTGAACCTGTTGAACCCAGGAAAATCCAGACGGGTTGCCATGAACTTGAGGGGGTGAATACATGGATTACTTGCTGGCTGGGGCACATTCGAATATGAATACCTACTATGTGCAGAGTAGGCTTTCCGCTCTCAGATCCAGTCTTGTGAGGTGAGAGAAGACTGGCTGGAAGGGGACCAGTAAGGGCCATGAGAGGAGGCCAAGGAGGGAGATGAGAGGAGGTCAAGACATTCTGCTTGTTCAGCCTCTATCCATTTGCAGACCTGAATTTATATACTTCTCCCTCCACCGGGCTCTGTCTGGACCTCATGAATGTCTTCAATGCAGCTCACCCTCTGGTGTTTCCCTCAGGAACTCTGACCCACTGAAGAGACTCTGATTTTGATGACCTTTCTTCCTAGATCCAGGAGACCAGAACAAGCCATGCCCAATACCAAACTGGCCATGGGGCAGGTCCCCAAGAGATGCATATTAGACAAATAGAAATCAGAAAATAAAGGGTACATAGATGGGTAGGAGAAAGGGAGAGGATTGAGTGGGTGGGTAGGTAGATAAGTGGATGGATGAGTGGACATGTGGACCAATGGACAGAGGGGTGAGTAAGGGGAAGGTAGGTTGATTAGTAGGCACCAGAGAGTAAAGGAAGGACGAATGAATGAATGGATGAATGGATAAATGGATGGATGAATTAATGAATTGATAGATGAATAAATGGATAGGTGGAAGGATGAATGAATGAGTGGATGAATTAATGGATTGATAGATGAATGAATGGATGGATGAATGAATGAATAAATAAATAAATAAATAAATGGATGGATGAATGGATGAATGAATGAATTAATTAATTAATTAATAAATGGATAGATGATGGATGGGTATGTGAATAAATGAATGGATGGATGGATGGATGATGGATGATGGATGAATGGATGGATAGATAATTGGATGAATGAATGAATAAATGAATGGATGGGTAGATGAATGAATGAATGAGTGGGTGGATGTATGAATAAATGGATGGATGGGTGGATGGATGGATGGATGGATGGATGGATAAATAAATAAATGAGTGGATAGATGGATGGGTGAATGAATAAATGGTGGATGGGTGGATGGATGGATAAATAAGTTAATGGATGAGTAGGCATATGAATGAGTGGTTAGGTATATTAATAAAAAGTAGAAAGTGCTTGAAAGAAGGAGGAAGAGGTGGGGGAGGGAGGAGGGAATGGACAGCAATATCCCCACAGGTGGATTCAGAGACCTGTTTTCCACTTCTACAGGATTCCAGGCCTTATCCTTCACAGAGCCTTCCTAGCATGACTCTCTCATTCCTTCCCCCTCTCTCCCCAACTCTCTCCTTCCCTCTTTCTCCCTACATCATCAAGTCAGACCACAGCTGCTCAGGGCCCCCTCCCAGTAGCCTCCCACAGCCCTCTCTGTCTGCTCTTCCTACAGGGAGAAAAGCAGAAGCATCCATCCTGACAAGAAGGGAGAGCCCTCCCTCCGCCTGCAGCTCTGGGCAGTCAGGCAGAAACACAGCCCATTTTTTTTTCCTAGGGATGAGCACAGGCTGGAAGGCATGTCCCTGCAGGGCAACAGGCAAAGGGAGACCCTCTATTATTTCCTTCGCTTAATCAAGAATTACCAGTGATACCGTTGAGCCAGGGAGATGTAGCACCCCACAGCTGCCAACATGAGAAGGTCTCCCCTATGACCACAATGGGAGAGGAGTCCATCCACCCCCTCTTTCCCCTCACAGACTTCCAATCACCAGGAAGCTACCCTTCCTCACTCTGCTGCCCTTGTGGCTTAGTGGCTTCTGGGAAAACAGAAGGGCGGAGAGTGGCTTTGTGGCCTCATGGGCATCCAGTTGCTCCTTGTGAGGTTCCACAGTGCAGTTATTTGGGTGCTGGGAGGAGCCCTTGTCCTCAGCTTTCTGAAGCCCCAGGGACCTCCCTGTGATGGGAAGATGAAGGGGGGCTGGTGTTTCTCCTGGCATTTAGGTAGTGACCTTGGCAGTCATTGTGACTCTAGTTATCTCTGTTGAGCATGAACCACACTCCAGCTTTTCTGTGCCCTGTTCCATTTCATTCTCTGGAGGCTATAAACCCCAAGAGTCCCCCACAGCATGCCACCAGCCCTCCACAGTACACACAAATCAGACTGTGGAGCGCCAT
Source organism: Arvicanthis niloticus (assembly GCF_011762505.2). Lineage (NCBI taxonomy): Eukaryota > Metazoa > Chordata > Mammalia > Rodentia > Muridae > Arvicanthis > Arvicanthis niloticus. Next base: position 2,600,318 of record NC_133432.1, read on the forward strand.
GTCCAGGAGACCAACCCATGAGAGCTCTTCTGCACCCATTTATTTGACCACTATGCACTGTGACAACCGGGCACCATGGACCTTGATTCTGCGTGTGGGAGCCGAGGCTCAGAAAGGAGGTGTGGCTTGTCTAGGTCACACGCTCAGACTGTGTCGGGTCTGGGATTTTACTTCAGTTCCACTGACTTTGTGTTACTCAGTACCTTCAGCTTCTGCCCCTGGGGGAAACTACCCCATGAAGTTCTGGTCTGGCTTAAGGAGCTGATACAGTCCAGAGCAGCTGGGTGGGGCACAGAGACAGCCTCTTTCTGGGTCTCTAGCCTTCAGTGTCTTCTCATACCACCTTGCTCACCACCCCTCTCCTACAACCTATCTTCCTATCAACTGTGTCAACACAGGCTTGATTAGAAAGTCTCCACATGTCACACACTGGATCCCTCCTTGCTCTGCTCAGGGTGACACCCTCTAGTCTGGTGGGGACTAGTCACATTTCATTCTTGCACAGACTCTGTGGATACTTAAGAGCACACCTCCAGCTGAGAGAGCAGAGGCTGGCGAGAGGACCAGTGGACCCCAGTTCTCAAGTGAAGAAGGGATGTCATAGATGGGGCTCCACCCGGCCCTAACCTCCTCTTCCTCTCCACGTCCCTCTTGTCTTGAGTGCCGTCAGCTCTTCCTCTCATTATCACATCCAGTCACACATGGTGCCAGGCTGCTGCTGAGTCCCTGAGTGTGGCCACCAGTGTCCCTACAGTTTGAAACCAGGTTCCATGTGTTCTTCCAAGATCCGGGCAATTACATGTGGCGGTGACAGTAGCTCTTGATAGATCTCACTTCTGCTGACATTGACCAGACTCCAGTACCTTCTTGCCACTGAGGAGAGGGACCCACTGGTCCTGGTGGAGGTTGTAACTCTACAAGTGAGACATTTCTAAGGTAGGCCAGCCCATCACAGAAAGCAGAGGAATTGGTGTGAATGTACCCAATACCACATGCCTCACATGGCAGGTATACCAGGTCACAGACTGCCTCAGGTCGGCTCCTTCTGCAGTCAATTCAGTGCCGACTAAGAGGCATCTAGCCTTGAGTTCAATGCCCTGGGGCCTCACCTCAGCCGGCCCTGCACATGGGACAGTTACTTATATGCCAAGTTTCAGCACTCATGGGAGATTGACTCTCAAGTCTCGGGAGCACCCGGCTGTCACTGTCTCACTGCAGACACCTTAGTTGGGGTACCCAGGACCCCAAGAAAACCTCCAACATGGGGGGATGTCTCTAACCATTTATTCTAGTGCTATCAGGACAGCATACCTAGACCTTTGGCTAGTCTCTGCCAGCTCAGAACAAGG